>NW_024055500.1:2200625-2411975 GCF_902713615.1 Scyliorhinus canicula
AAATAAATTTAGTTACCCAATTATTTTTTCCAATTAAGGGGCAATTTAAGGGGCAAGCATGGAAAAATTTTAAAACGCCTTAGAGGCCGAGGATGGCTACATTTTAAACATCTTCGAGACCGAAAATGACTAATTTTCAACCCCTTTGAAATCGAGCGTCTCTGAATTTTAAACATTTTCGATGTTATGGTTAAATGGCTAAATTTTCACTCTCGCAGAGGCCGAGCATGGGCTAAAGTTTTAACATCTTGAGACCGAACATGACTAAACTTTCAACATTCTTTCTGCTGAGCATGGCTAAATTTTCAATGTCTTCGAGATCGAGCACGTCTAAATTTTCAACATCTACGAGGTTGGGCACTGATGAATTTTACCGTCTTCAAGGTACAGCATGGCGAAATTTTAAACGTCTTAGAGGCAGAGTATGGCTACATTTTAAATGTCTCAGAGGCCAAGCATGGCTAAATTTAATTTTTAATGTATTCATCAAATTCGAGGATGAGCGTGGCTAAATTTTAAACATCTTAGAGGCCGAGCATGGCTAAATGTAAAGGTCTTTGGACAAGAGGAACGCTCAATATTGACCATCTTTGATTCCAAACAGGGCTAAGTTTTACAATCTTCAAGATCAATCATGGCAACATTTTTAAAGACTTAGAGGCCGACAATGGCAAAATCTAAACGTCATAAGGATGGCTAAATCTGAACCAACTTTGAGGCCAACCATGACTAAATTTTCAATGCCTTAGAGTCCGAGCATGGCCTAATGTTTTAACATCTTAGAGGCCGAGAGTGGCTAAATTTTCAACATCTTTATGTCGAGCATGGCTATATTTTCAACATCTTTGAGGCCAAGCATTTCGCAAAATTTTAAATGTCTCAGAGGCCGAGAATGGCTAAATTTTCAATGTCTAAGAGGCCGAGCATGGCTAAATTTTAAATGTCTCAGAGGCCGAGCATGGCTAAATTCTAATCATCTCCATGGCCGAGCATGGAGATTTTTGGCATCTTCGAGGACGAGGGTGACAAAATTTTAAACGTCTTCGAGGCCGAGGATGGCAATATTTTCAACAGCTTTGAAATTAAACATGTCTAAATTTTAAACATCTTCAATGCCAAGCATGGAGAAATTTTAAATGTCTTACAGGCCGAGAATGGGCAAAAGTGTTAACATCTTTGAGGCCTAGCATGGCTAAATTTTCAACATCTTCGAGGCCGAGCATGGCAAAATTTTAAACGTCTTAGAGGCCGAGGATGGCTACATTTTAAGTTTCTCAGATGCCGTGCATGGCCAAATTTTCAATATCTTTCCGCCGAGGATGTCTAAATCTTCAACAGCTTCGAGATCGAGCACGGTAAAATTTTAAAGGTCTCAGAGGCTTAGCTTGGCTCAATTTTAACCATCTCCAAGGCCGAGAATGGATATTTTTAAACGTCTTAGAGGCCGCGGGTGGCTACATTTAAAAAATCATTGATGCGGACGATGGCTAAATTTGCAACAGCTTTGAAATCGAGCGCGTCTAAATTTTAAACAGCTGAGAGGCCGAGCATGGCTCAATTTTAAACGTCTCAGTGGTTGAGTATGGCTAAGTTCTAACCATCTCCAAGGCCGACCATGGAGATGTTTAACGTCTTCGACGCCGAGAATGGTTACATTTTAAACGTCTTCGAGGCCGAGCATGGCTAAATTTTCAACATCTTCGAGACCAAGGATGTCTAAATTTTCAACATTTTGGAGTATGGGCATCGCTAAATTTTACCATCTTCAAGGGCACGCATTGGAAAATTTTTAACGTCTTAGAGGCCGCGGATGGCTACTCTTTTTTGTCTCAGAGGTAGTGCATGGCTAAATTTTCAATGTCGTTCAGCCGACGATGTCTAAATCTTCATCAGCTTCGACGCCGAGCATGGTGAAATTTTAAATGTCTCCGTGGCCAAGAATATCAACATTTTAAACATCTTACAGGTCAACTGTGGCTTAATTTTAATTGTCATAGAGTCCGAGCATGGCCTCATGTTTAAACACCTTTGAGGCTGAGCGTAGCTAAACTTTAGACATCTTCTCGTTCGAGAATGAAAAATGTTATACATCATTGAGGCAGATCATGACTAAATGTTAAGCATCTTCGAGGCTGATGAGCCATCAATTGCACGAGAGACGAGCTGCTTTACAAAAGTTAGGCTTTAATCAACCAGAACTTAGCCCTGCGGTTGTCTACAGTAAAATGGACGACTGCCGGGCGTTTGACTATTTATACCGCGGCAAGGAGGCGTGGTTAACTCAGCCTCCCGACCAATCGGTCGAGAGGCACATGACCGACCAGGGCCAATGGTAAGCCGGTGTTCTGCCCCAATGGCAGACAGGTATGCAAATCATATCACCACATTCACCCCTTGGAGAGAAAGAAGCCGGGAGGGAGGGTATCAACGAGATCCGGGCTGGGGGGGGGGGGGGGTGGGGGGTAGGGGGGGGGAGGGGAGAGAACTGGTGATATGAGTAGCAGCCGGTAGGAAAAAAAATTCTCTCCCTTCTTTTATTGAATTTGGGGGCTTCCCACTGGCCCACACGATAAGCGATATTAGACAAAGTCCATGGAGTTGTCGAAATTTAGATCGATTCGATCAGTCTTTTCGTGGTCTGTGACGTTCTGGCAGACTGCCGCAGTGGAGGAGTTGACGTCAGGTCGGCCGATGGTGGTGATTCCGCTGATGTCCTGGAGTCTGGGAGCGATGGTCCTTGAAAGGTCTCCGTCACCCGACCTGGCTGTGAAGACGCCATGGATGGGGAAGGGGGAATCTGAGTGGAGCGATGGGGGGAAAAAATAGGGGGGTTCTGTTGTGGAGGGGTGGAAGGCCGCACGCCGGCGAGTGCCAGGTCCCGGAGGGAGACCGTGTCCTGTCGACCGTTGGGGACTCCACATACGCATACTGCGGGTTAGCGTGGAGTAACTGCACTTGTTCCACCAACGGGTCGGACTTGTGCACCCGCACATGCTTCCGGAGCAAGATGGGTCCGGGGATGACCAGCCACGTCGGGAGAGGGGATCCGGAGGATTACTTCCTGGGGAAAAGAAGAAGACGTTCATGAGTTGTCTGATTAGTTGCGGTACAGAGGAGAGAGCGGATAGAATGTAGGGCATCGGGGATAACCTCTTGCCATCGGGAAATAGGGATATCTCTGGACCGGAAGGCCAGTAGTATGGTCTTCCAGATTCTCCCGCTCGACCTGTTCGTTACCCAGGGGGGTAGTCCTGCTAGAGGCAATGCCCCTGTTGAGCAGGAATTGACGCAGCTCGTCGCTCATAAATGAGGACCCCCGATCGCTGTGTATGTAAGCTGGGTAGCCGAACAGAGAGAAGACGGAGAGGAGTGCCTTAATGACGGTCGATGTGATCATGTCGGGGCAGGGAATGGAAAAGTAGAAGTGGGATAATTCGTCAATTACTGGCAGGAAGTAAATGTTGCGGTTGTTAGAGGGAAGGGGCCCCTTGAAGCCAATGCTGAGACGTTCGAATGGGCGGGATGCTTTGATCAGGTGTGCGCGCTTGGGGCGGTAGAAGTGCAGTTTGCACTCAGCGCAGATGTGGCAGTGTCACTGGTTACTGACCTGACTTCCGCGATGGAGAAAGCCAGGTTGCAGGTCTTAATGAAATGGTAGAGGCGGGTCACCCCTGGATGGCAGAGGTCCGCATGGAGGGAGCGGAGATGGTCTGTCTGCGCGCTGGCGCAGGTACCGCGGGGCAGGGCATCAGGAGGCTCATTGAGCTTCCCAGGATGATACAAGGTCTCATAGTTGTACGTGGAAACTCGATCTGCCAACGTAAGATCTTGTCATTCTTGATCTTGCCCCTTTGTGCATTATCAAACATGAAGGCCACTGACCGTTGGTCTGTGAGGAGGGTAAACCTCCTTCCAGCCAAATAGCGCCTCCAATGTCGCACCGCTTCGACTATCGCCTGGGCTTCCTTTTCCACAGGAGGGTGGCGGAGTTCGGAAGCCTGGAATGTTCTGGAGAAGAAGGTCACGGGTCTGCCCGCTTGGTTCAGGGTGGCCTCCAGAGCTACTTCTGATGCGTCGCTCCCGACCTGGAAGGGGAGGGACTCATCGATGGAGCACATCTTGGCCTTTGCAATGTCCACTTTGATGCGGCTAAAGGCCTGACAGGCCTCTGTCGACGGCGGGAAGGTCGTGGTTTGAATGAGGGGGCGGGCTTTGTCAGAATAATTGGGAACCCATTGGGCATAGTAAGCGAAGAAACCTAGGCAGTGTTTGAGGGATTTGAGGGTATTGGGGAGAGGGAGTTCCATCAGGGGGCGCATGCGTTCGGGGTCGGGGCCTATCGCTCTGTTACGCACTACGTAGCCGAGGATGGCTAGACGGTCGGTGCTAAACACGCACCTATCCTTATTGTATGTGAGGTTAAGGAGTTTTGCGGTTTGGAAGAATTTCCGGAGGTTGGCGTCATGGCCCTGCTGGTCGTGGCCGCAGATGGTGACATTATCGAGGTACGGGAAGGTAGCCCGTAATCCGTACTTGTCAATCATTCGGTCCATCTCCCGTTGGGAGACAAAGACCCCATTTGTGACACCAAATGGAACATTAAGGAAATGGTAGAGGCTCCCATCTGCCTCAAACGCGGTGTACTTGCGGTCACTCGCGCGGAGGGGGAGCTGGTGATAAGCGGATTTAAGGTCCACAGTGGAGAAGACTTTGTATTTCGCGATATTATTTACCATGGTGGAAATACGGGGGAGAGGATACGCATCCAGTTGCGTAAACCGGATGATGGTCTGGCTATAGTCAATGACCATCCGTTTTTTCTCCCCAGTCCAGACCACCAGCACTTGGGCTTGCCAGGGTCTGTTCCTTCCCTCGATGACCCCTTCCTTGAGCAACCTCTGGACCTCGGACCTGATGAAGGTCCGGTCCTGGGTGCTATATCGTCTGCTCCGTGTCGCGACGGGTTTGCAATCGCGGGTGAGATTAGCAAACAAGGAGGGGGGTCCACTTTGAGGGATGCGATGCTGCAGACAGTGAGGGGGGTATGGGGCCGCCGAATTGGAAGGTGAAGCTCCGCAGTTTACACTTGAAGTCCAGTCCTAGGAGTGCCGGTGCGCAAAGGTCAGGGAGGACAAGGAGATTGTAATTTTTAAAAACCTTCCCTTGGACCGTGAGGTCTGCGCTGCAGCAGCCGGTGATGCGGACGGAGTGTGAACCTGAGGCTAACCCAATTTTGGGTTTTACAGGATGGACAGGAAGCTAGCACCGTCTTACCGTGGCAGGGTGAACAAAGCTTTCCGTGCACCCGGAGTCCAGCAGGCAGCCTGTCTCGTGGCCGTTGATGTGGATCAGCGTTGTTGTTTTGGCGAGCGTGCGTGGTCGTGACTGGTTGAGTTGAATGGCCGCGAGCCATGGAGAAGAACCATTGTCGCCCGAGTAGTAGCTGGCGATGCCCGCGGGGCCCTCGTGGATTAGGGGGGCGGAGTTAGCGGTGCCGGCGGGCCCACCGGAGCGGCTGAGAGCGGGGGCAGCGAGGCGCGCCGGCCAGGCACAGGGGCCCGGGGCGGCGAGGAGAGAGTTGTGCGGTGCACTGGGAGGGCCCAGAAGGGCCCGGAGGAGAGAGCGAGGCGCGCAGGCTGGACGCAGGGGCCTGGGGGCCTGGGGGCCTGGGGGAGAGATTGGCGTGGTGTACTGGAAGGGCCCGCAAGGCCTCGGAAGGGGGATCCCCATTCGCTGCGCGGTACAGCAGTGACCGATTTATCCTGGCAGACATTGGAGAAGTGGCCCTTCTTCCCGCAGCTCTTCCAGAGGGCGGAGCGGGCCGGGCAGCGCGGGCGAGGGTGTTTAGTGAACCCACAGAAATAGCAGCGGGGCCGCGTGTACTTGTCGGGGCGTTCCGCGTCACAGGCCTGATGGAGGTCGGGAGCGGGGGATGGCGGTGGGGAAGCGTGCCAGGAGGCCCAGGGTGGTGCAGCGCGGCTGGGGACATAGGCAACGCCGTTTAAATCGGCGACCTCCAGGGAGTAGGAGAGAGTCCGTGCCTCAGTTAGGCTGAGGTCGTCATTCTCCAGCATCCGCTGGCGGATAGCGGCAGACTGCATCCCAGCCACGTAGGCATCTCTAATCAGAAGTTCTATGTGCTCCGTGACTGAAACTTGGAGGCAGGAGCATTTCCTCCCTAGGACAGTGAAGGCCTGGTAAAATTGCTCTAATGACTCACCGGGGAGCTGTTGAGCCAACAGACGTCGGGAAAAATACTCTGTTGACCTGTTTAAGAAACTGTCCATTCAGTTTAAGCATTGCCGCATCATAATCTTTTTCATCCCTGATCATTGCGTAGGCTGCTATGCCCACGCTGGAGTGGAGGATGTGAAGCTTCTGTGCCATGGTCGGGGGTGGGGGGGGGGGGTGGGGGTACTGTATGCGGACACCAGGTATCCCTCGAGACATGCCAGCCAATGGTGAAATAGTTCTGTAGAGTTCTGAGTTTGCGGGCTGATGCGGAGGCATTCGGGCTTGTTCCGGAGCTCCATCTTCAAAATTTAGCTTATTAAATTGATGAACCATCGATCAAACGCGAGACGAGTTGCTGTACAAATGTAAGGCTTTAATAAGCTAGAACTTAGCCCTGCGGTCGACTACAGTAAATGGACGACCGCCGGGCATTCTGATTATTTATACCGCGCTCTGGAGGTGGGGTTAACACAGCCTCTCGACCAATCGGAGAGCCGTCAATTGACTGGTCTCAACCAATCAGTCGAGAGGCACATGGCCGACCAGGACCAATGGTAAGCCAGGGTTCTGCACCAATGGCAGACAGTTATGCGAATCATACCACCACACTCTGTATCTAACCCCGTGCTGTACCTTTCCTGGGAGTGTTTGATGGGGACAGTGTAGAGGGAGCTTTACTCTGTATCTAACCCCGTGCTGTACATGTCCTGGGAGTGTTTGATGGGGACAGTGTAGAGGGAGCTTTTCTCTGTATCTAACCCCGTGCTGTACCTGTCCTGGGAGTGTTTGATGGGGGCAGTGTAGAGGGAGCTTTACTCTGTATCTAACCCCGCGCTGTACCTGTCCTAAGAGTGTTTGATGGGAATAGTGTAGAGGGAGTTTTACTCTGTATATATCGTCGTACTGTACAAGTCCTGGGCATTTGATGGGGACAGTAGAGAGGGAGCTTTACTCTGTATCTAACCCTGTGCTGTACCTGTCCTGGGAGTGATTGATGGGGACATTGTAGAGGGAGCTTTACTTTCTATATAGAGTGAGTGAGTGAGTGAGCCATTGTAGGTCAGTTTCTCGGCGGCCAAATTAGGTCATTTCAAGGTGGCCATTTTGTGTCAGTTCACAGCGGCAATTTTGTGTCAGTTCACGGTGGCCATTTAAGGTCTGTTCATGGTGGTCATTTTGTGTCAGTTCACGGTGGCCATTTTATGTCAGTTCATGGTGACCATTTTATGTCACTTCACGGCAGCCATTTTGTGTCAGTTCACGGCGGCCATTTTATGACAGTTCACGGATCGGCCCTTGTGTCCTCAGTGCCTTTGGCAGCTGTGCTAACTACTGTGCCCCGTGCCACCAACACTGTGACAATTCTGTCAGTTGTACAGGGTGGTGTAAAATAAACTGAAGGAAAGAGTGGTATTTAAACAGTGAGATGTTGGGATATGTGGAGGGACAAACGGATCGGGGTGTCCTCGTAAATCAATCAGTGAAAGTGGAGAGGGGGGTGCAGAAAGCAGTTCAGAAGGCCAATGATATGTTGGCCTTCTGTGCATGGGAGTGTGGACAGTGCACAGTTTCTGTCTCCCTAATTAAGATAGGATATAGTTGGCCGAGAGTGGGAGCAGCGGAGGGCCATCCAGCTGAGTGAGGTTGCTCAAATGTCCTGGGAGGAGAGATTGGGTCGATTGGGCAAGGTACTCCTCCGCACACAGCCAGCACTGCCAGTGCCCCCCACCCCCGTCACAGCCAGCACTGCCAGTGTCCCCCACCCACAGCCAGCACAGCCAGTGCCCCTCCTACAGCCAGCACAACCAGTGCTCCCTAACACAGCCAGCACAGCCAGCCCCTCCCACAGCCAGCACCGCCAATGCCCTCCCACAGCCAGCACTGCCAGTGCCCCCACCCCCTCCCCCCACAGCCAGCATTGCCAGTGTCCCCCCACAGCCAGCACAGCCAGTGCCCCTCCCACAGCCAGCACTGCCAGTGCTTCTCCCACACAGCCAGCTCTGACAGTGCCCCTCCCACTGCCAGCACTGCTAGTGCTCCTCCCACAAAGCCAGCTCTGACACTGTCCCTCCCACAGCCAGCACTGTCAGTGCTCCTCCCACACAGCCAGCTCTGACAGTGCCCCTCCCACAGCCAGCACTGCCAGTGCTGCTCCCACACAGCCACCTCTGCCAGTGCTCCCCCACACAGCCAGATCTGACAGTGCCCCTCGCACAGTCAGCACTGCCAGTGCTCCTACCCCACAGCCAGCTCTGACAGTGCACCTCCCACAGACAGCCTTGCCAGTGCTTCTCCCACACAGCTAGCTCTGACAGTGCCCTCCCTCAGGCAGCACAGCCAGCCCCTCCCACAGCCAGCTCTGCCAGTGCCCCCCCACAGTCAGCTCTGCCAGTGCCCCCCCACGGCAGCCGAGCCAGTGCCCCTTCCACAGCCAGCACAGACAGTGCTCCCTAACATAGCCAGCAAAGCCAGCCCCTCCCACAGCCAGCACTGCCAGTGCTTCTCCCACTGGCAGTGTTGGCTGTGGGGTATCACTGGAAGTGCTGGCTGTGTGGTGGAGCACTACCAGTGCTGGTTGTGGGTGGGCACTGGTAGTGCTTGATGTGTGGGGGGGGGGCACTGGCAGTACTGGTTGTGGGGGAGCACTGGCAGTGCTGGCTGTTGCAGAAACACTAGGCGCGCTGTCTGTGGCGGAACACTAGACGTGCTGGCTGTGGTAGGGCACTGGCAGTACTGGCTGTGGGGTAGGGGGCACTGGCAGTGCTGGCTGTGGGGGACTGGCAGTTCTGGCAGTGGAGGGAGCACTGGCAGTACTGGCTGTGGGGTAGGGGCCACTGGCAGTGCTGGCTGTGGGGGGACTGGCAGTTCTGGCAGTGGAGGGAGCACTGGCAGTACTGGCTGTGGGGTAGGGGCCACTGGCAGTGCTGGCTGTGGGGGGACTGGCAGTCCTGGCAGTGGGGGAGCACTTGCAGTGCTGGCTATGGAGGGATCACTGGCAGTGCTGACTATATGGGGGGAGCACTGGGTGGTGGCTGTGGGGGAGCACTGGCAGTGCTGGCTGTGGGGGGAGCACTGGCAGTTCTGGCAGTGTGGCGGGAGCACTGGCTGTGCTGGCTGTGTGTGGAGCACTGGCACTGCTGGCTGTGGGGGGAACACTGCCTGTGCTGGCTGTGTGGCGGGATGATTGGCTGTGGGGAGGGAACTGGCATTGCTGGCTGTGGTGGGGCACTGGCACTGCTGGCATTGGGGTGCACTGGCAATGCTGGCTGGGGGAGGGATCACTGGCTGTGCTGGCTGGGGGGGTGCACTGGCACTGCTGGCTGTGGGGGAAACACTGGCAGTGCTGGCTGTGGGAGGGGCATTGGCAATGCTGGCTGTGGGAGGGTCACTGACAATACTGGCTGTGGGGGAGCACAGCATTTCTGGCTCTGGGGAGAGCACTGAAAGTACTGGCTTTGGGGTTAGCACTGGCAGTGCTGTCTGTGGGGGAGCACTGACAGTGCTGGCTGTGGAGAGAGCACTGGCAGTGCTGGCTATTTAGGGAGCACTGGCAGTACTGGCTGTGTGGGGAGCACTGGCAGTGCTGGCTGTGGTGGGCACATGCAGTGCTGGCTGTGGGGGGGGGCACTGGCAGTGCTGGCTGTGGAGGGAGCACTGGCAGTGATGGTTGTGGGGGAGCATTGGCAGTGCTGGCTGTGTGGAGGCACTGGCAGTGTTGGCTGTGGGGGCCACAGGCTTTGCTGGCTCTGGGGGGCAATGGCAGTACTGGCTGTGAGGGGGCACTAGCAGTGTTGGCTGTGGAGGCCACTGGCAGTGCCGGCTGTGGGGAATACTGGCAGTGCTGGTTTTGGGTGGCACAGGCACAGGCAGTGCTGGCTCTGGGGCCAATGGCAGTACTGGCTGTGGGGGTGGGGCACTAGCAGTGCTGGCTTTGGGGAATACTGGCAGTGCTGGCTGTGGAGGTATACTGGCAGTGTGGCTGTGGAGGCACTGGCATTTCTGGCTCTGGGGAGAGCACTGGCAGTGCTGGTTTTGGGTTATGCACTGGCAGCGTTGGCTGTGGGAGGCGGCACTGGCCGTGCTGGCTGTGGATGGGCACTGGCAGTGCTGGCTGTGTGGGGAGTACGGGCAGTTCTGGCTGTGAGGGGAAATGGCAGTGCTGGTTGTGGGGGAGCCCTGGCAGTGCTGGCTGTGGGAGGCGCACTGGCAGTGCTGGCTGTGGGGGCACTTGCAGTGCTGGATTTGGGGGACCACTGGCAGTTCAGGCTTTGGGGCGCACTGGCAGTGCTGGCTGTGGGGGAGCTCTTGCAGTGATGGTTGTGGTGTGCACTGGCAGTGCTGGCTGTGGGGTATACTGGCAGTGCTGGCTATGGGAGGGGGCAGTGGCAGTGTAGTCTGTGGGGGAAAACTGGCATTGTTGGTTGTGGGAGGGGGCACTTGCAGGGCTGGCTGTGGGCTGGCACTGGCTGTGCTGGTTGTTGGAGGGGGCACTGGCAGGGCTGGCTGTGGGGGGGCACTGGCATGGCTGGCTGTGGGGGGAACTGGCAGTGTTGGCTGTGGGGGAGCACTGGCAGTGCTGGCTATTGGGGGGGCACTGGCTGTGCTGGCTGTGAGGGGCACTAGCAGTGCTGGCTATGGTGGTCACGGGCAGTGCAGGTTGTGGGGGGAGCACTGGCAGTGCTGGCTGTGCGTGTGCCCTGACAGTGCAGGCTGTGGGAGGTCACTGGCAGTGCTGGCCGTGGGGGGAACACTGGTAGTGCTTGTTGTGGGTGTGCACTGGCAGTGCTAGCTGTGGAGGTGCAATGGCAGTGCAGGCTGTGGGAGGGCACTGGCAGTGCAGGCTGTGGAGGAACACTTGCATTTCTGGCTCTGGGGAGAGCACTGAAAGTGCTGCCTTTGGGGTTAGCTGGCAGTGCCCCCTCCCACAGCCAACACTGCCAGTGCTAACCACAAAACCAGCACTGTCAGTTCTCTCCCCAGAGACAGAAATGCCAGTGCCAACACCCCCCACAGCCAGCACTGCCAGTGCTCCCCCACAGCCAGCACTGCAAGTGCCCCAACACAGCCAGCACAGCCAGTGCTCCCCCACACTGCCAGGACGGCAAGTGCCCCACCACAGCCAACCCTGCCAGTGCTCCTCACACAGGCAGCACTGCCAGTGCTCCCCACCACAACCAACCCTGTCAGTGCGCCCCACACAGCCAGCACTGCGAGTGCTCCCCCACACAGCCAGCACTGCCAGTCCCTCCCCACAGCCAGCACTGTCAGTCCCCCCCCCCACAGCCAGCACTGCGAGTGCTCCCCCACAGCCAGCACTGCCAGTGCGCCCCCCACAGCCAGCACTGTATGTGCCGCACCACAGCCAGCACTGCCCGTGCTTCCCCACACAGCCAGCACTGCGAGTGCTCCCTACACAGCCAGCGCTGCCAGTGCTCCCCCCACAGCCAGCACTGCCAATGCCCCCCACATCCAGTTCCCCCCACAGCCAGCACTGCCAGTGCTCCCTCCACAGCAAACCTTTCCAGTGCTTCTGTAAACCCCGCGCACAGTCAGCACTGCCAGTGCCCACCTGAGCCAGCACTGCCAGTGTAACCCACTGCCAGTACTGCCAGTGCCCACTGCCACAGACAGCACTGCCAGTGCTAAACCCCCAGCCGGCACTGCCAGTTCTCCCCACAGCCAGCACTTCCAGTGCTCCTCCCACAGCCAGCACTTCCATTACTCTCTTCCAACAGCCAGCACTGCCAGTGCACACCCCCACCACACAGCCAGCAGTGCCTGTGCTCCCCCACAGCCAGCATTGTCAGTGACCCTCCCACTGCCAGCATTGCCAGTGCCCCTTCCACAGCCAGAACTGCCAGTGTTCCCCCCACCGCCTGCAGTGCCAGTGATCCCCCAACAGTCCGCACTGCCAGTGCTCTCCCCACAGACAGTGCTCCCGCCACTCAGCCAGCACTGGCAGTGCTCCCCCCACAGCCAGCAGTGCCAGTGCTCCACACACAGCCAGTGCTCCCGCCATACAGCCAGCACTGGCAGTGCTCCCTCCACAGCCAGCAGTACCAGTGCTCCACACACAGCCAGCACAGCCAGTGCTCCCCCCACAGCCAGCACTGCTAGTGCTCCCCCACAGCCAGCACCCAGTGCCCCCCCCCCCCCGCACACAGCCAGCACTGCCAGTGATCCCTCCATAGCCAGCACTGCCAGTGCTCCCCCTACTGCCGGAACTGCCAACCCCCTCACAGCCAGCACCGCCAGTGCTCTTCCACAGCCAGCAGTGCCTGTCCCCCTCACAGCCAGCACTGCCAGTGATCCCCCAGAGCCAGCACTGCCAGTGACCCCCTACCCCACAGCCAGTACTGCCAGTGCTCCTCCACAGACAGCACTGCCAGTCCCCCCCACAGCCAGCACTGCCAGTGCTCCCCCACAGACAGCACTGTAAGTACTGCCAGTGCTCCCCCACAGCCAGCACTGCCAGTACCCCGCCCACAGCCAGCACTGCCAGTGCTCCCCCCACAGCCAGCACTGCCAGTGCTCCTCCACAGCCAGCACTGCCAGCCACCCCCCCACAGCCAGCACTGCCAGTGACTCCCCCCACATCAGCACTGCCAGTGCTTCTCCACAGCTAGCTCTGCCATCACCCCCATCCCAGCTTGCACTACCAGTGCTCCCCTGCTGCTGATTGGCTGCGAGTCTGTCAGTCAGCGGCAGGAGCTGATGATTGGCTGAGAGGCTGTCAGCCAGCGGCTGGAGCTGCTGATTGGCTTAGAGGCTGACAGTCAGTTTGATTTACACATTAATTTAATAATTGATGTAACCGGATATTTCACCGCTATCTTGATCTGCTCCCTGAACCTGGACTGAGTCACCACATAAATAAATGTGTTTGAGCAGCAATTTACATCCCGCAGCATTAATCCGAATTCTTGTAAATTATATTGAGGATTGGTTAGGTAATATAATTCTCTCACATTGATATATAAATATTTAATAACGTACACGGTCCAGAGGAGAATGAAAGATCCGGAGATGCTGAAGAGTAAAATCATTGACTTCCTTCTGCTCTCCATCTCTGGGTCTGTCCGATTGTCTCCCTGACTCTGAGCCCTCAGTGTCTTCCGGACTCGACTGGTGAGTAAAATGTGTCTGACTGTCAGAGCGTTGGTCAACAGAATTGAGAAGAACGGGATCAATGGGGTTAAAACCTGATCAAACCAGGAATATCCAACCAATCCTGGGTCAGTGAGAAAGCTGATCTTTAGCCGACAGAACCACTGGACATTTTCGATTATCAATTTAGGTTCATTTGTAAAATACCAGGGGATGTTTTTCACACAGAGCAGGAGGCCGGTTGTTGACAGAACCAGAGCCGCAGTTTTCCCGGTGCAATATTTAGTTTTCAGTTTCTGGCAGCGAATGGCAACAAATCGATCAAAGGAGAAAGTGAGGGTGAACCAGACAGAGCAGTCCATGGCTGCACAGATCAGGACATATTTAACACGGCACACAGGGGTGAGATTCAGGAAATTCACGGGGAAATAATAACTATTGATCACGGTCAGTATGGGGTTAAAGATAATATACAGAAGATCCGCCGTTGCCATGGCCACATGTACACAAGATGGCCACTGCTGCACGCAGGGGATGCTGGGATGGATGTGGCGCAGGCGCCGTGACGGCTTCTGCTGCCCATTGGCCCCATTGGGGGATTTCGGCGTGGTTGTGTCTCCATAGAAACCGCAGCACCGCCCGGACCCCCTCCACGGATATCACCCCCTCCCCGATATCAGCCCCACCCCGATATCACCCCACCCCGATATCAACCCCTCCCAGATATCACCCTCCCGATATCACCCCCTCCCCGATATCACCCCTCCACGATATCACCCTCTCCCCGATATCACCCCTTCCCGATATCACCCCCACCTCGATAACACACCAACCCCGATATCACCCCACCCTGATATCACCCCTCCCCGATTTCACCCCACCTCAATATCACCCCCTCCCCGATATCACCCCCTCCCCGCTATCACCCCATCCCGATATCACCCCACCCCGATATCACCCCTTCCCGATATCACCCCATCCCGATATCACCCCACCCCGATATCACGCCCTCACCGATATCACACCCTCCACGATATCACCCACACCCCGATATCACCCCCTCTCCGATATCACCCCCTCCCCGATATAACACCATCCGCGATATCACCCCCACCCCGATATCACCCCCTCCCCGATATCACCCCCTGGATATCAAGGAATTTCCCCCCACGGCTGATGTGATTTCTCTCGGATATCAAAACCACCCCTCCCCCGGAGATCACCCCCCCCCCCGCCAAATGTCACCCCTCCCCCAGAGAACATCCCCCTCCCGCCAAATGTCACCCCTCTCAACCGCAGATCACCCCACCCTCGCACATCCGTCCCCAGATATAACGACCCTTGATATAACCCCCCCGGATATCACCCACAACCCCTGTATTTGCGCAGCCATGTATCGCCGCAGCCGATGACCAACACACCCGCCCCCGCCGTACCAGCCCCCTAGGGGCTGGTTAAGCACAGTGGGCTAAACAGCTGACATGCAATACAGATCAATCCAGAAGTGCGGTTTCAATTTCCGACCCGGCCTCCACAAACAGGCGCCGGAATATGGTGACTAGGGTAATTTCACCGTGACGTCAGTGAAGTAGATTTGTGACAATACGCGGTTATTATTATTAGATCACCATCCCCCTCGGATATGAACCCACCCTGGAATGCATGCCCCCCCCGCCAAACATCAACGCAGAACGGATATCAGCCCCCACCGGATATCTACCCAACCCCCGAATCACCCAAACCCCAGATATCACCCAACCCCCCGAGATCACCCAACCCCAGATATCACCCAGACCCAGATATCACCCAACCCCAGATATCACCCAGCCCCAGATATCACCCGGACCCAGGCATCACCCAACCCCCCCCCCGAGATCACCCAACCCCAGAGATCACCCAACCCCAGAGATCACCTAGCCCCAGATATCACCCAGACCCAGATATCACTCAACCCCAGATATCACCCAATCCCAGACATCACCCAACCCCAGAGAGACCCAATCCCAGAGAGACCCAACCCCAGAGACCACCCAACCCCAGAGACCCAACCTCAGAGACCCAGCCCCAGAGATCACCCAACCCCAGAGACCCAACCCCAGAGAGGCCCAACCCCAGAGATCTTCCAACCCCAGCGATCACCCAACCCCAGATATCACCCGGCCCCCAAGGAGACCCAACCCCATAGATCTCCCAAACCTAGATATCACCCAACCCCAGAGAGACACAACCCCAGATATCACCCAGACCCAGATATCACCCAACCGCAGAGAGTCCCAACCCCAGAAATCACCCATCCCCAGAGTCACCCAACCCCAGACATCCCCAACCCCAGAGATCACCCAACCCCAGAGAGACTCAACCCCAGATATCAGCCAACCCCAGATATCAGCCAACCCCAGAGATCACCCAACCACAGAGATCACTCAACCCCAGAGATCACCCAACCCCAGAGAGGCCCAACCCCAGAGAGACCCAACTCCAGAGGGAGGGGGGGGGTGAGTGTGCTCCGGGATTTGGAGACAATATCAGTAACTGAAACAGGTCCCTTTTCAAAGTTCCTGTGCTGGATTCTCCGTCGGTCGAACCTCCGCTTTACCGGAAGCGCACTCACGCCCGCGGGTTTCCCGACAGTCTGGGGGTGGTCACCCATTGAACAACTGCGCGAATGGAGAATCCCGCTGCCTGGTGGCGTGCACCGCTGGAAAACAGGCTGGCGGGATGGAGAATCCTGCTGCCGGGGGGCGCGCACCGCCGGATAACAGGCTGGTGGGACGGAGAATCCCGCTGCTGGGGGTTGCACCACCGGAAAACAGGCTGGCGGGATGGAGAATCCCGCTGCCGGGGGGGCGCACCACCAGAAAACAGGCCGGCGGGATGGAGAATCTCGCTGCCGGGGCTGCACACAACTGGAAAACAGGCTGGCGGGACGGAGATCAACTTTGAGTTAGGATATTGATAACTTTTACAATCTTCAAGGCCAAACATGGTTAAATTTTAAACGCCGCAGAGGCCGAGCATGGCTAAATTGTAAACATCATTGAGGCGAAGGATTGCTAAATTTTAAACGTCTCAGTTGCCGACAATGGCAAAATTTAAATTCCAAACCGGCCGAGGATGATTACATTTTAACCAACTTCGAGGCTGAGTGTGGCTAAAATTTAAATGTCTTAGAGGCCCAGGATGGCAACGATTTGAAAATCTACTAGGCCGAGCATGTGTAAATTTCAACTTGCTTTCGGGCCGAGCATGGCTAAATTTTCAATATCTTTGCGGCCGAGGATGGCTAAATCTTCAACAGCTTTGAAATCGGGCATGTCATGGCAAGATGTTCATCGTCATGGCTCATCGATCGACAGTTCCAACCGCCACCGCAAAAAACCGCACCGACCTTCTCAGAAGACAAACACGGGACACAACTGACAGAGTACCCACTTTCCTGGGGCGGAGAAACTACGACATCTTCATCGCAGCCTTCAACACATCATCAATGAAGGTGAACATATTGCCAAGGTCATGGGCAGCACGGGAGCATGGTGGTTAGCATAAATGCTTCACAGCTCCAGGGTCCCAGGTTCGATTCCCGGCTGGGTCACTGTCTGTGCGGAGTCTGCACGTCCTCCCCGTGTGTGCGTGGGTTTCCTCCGGGTGCTGCGGTTTCCTCCCACAGTCCAAAGATGTGCGGGTTAGGTGGATTGGACTTGCAAAATTTCACCAACTGTTCTGGCTTGAGACAATTCACACCTCTTTAAACAGTGATTATCCCTCTCTCTGGATCTGCAATAATTTGATTACCTGCAAATTATCGCATTCCAAGCATTGTCCGGCATCTCTGACTTTGTCTATATAAATGTTTCTGGAACATACCTCTCCATTCACCTGAGGAAGGAGCAGTGCTCCGAAAGCTTGTGTTTGAAACAAACCTTTTGGACTTTAACCTGGTGTTGTAAGACTTCTTACTAAATTTTTAACATCTTCGAGGCCGAGGATGGGTACATTTTTAACATCTTCGATGTTGGGATTTACTAAATTTTGCCATCTACAAGGTCAAGCATGACAAAATTTCAAACGTCTCAGGGGCCGAGCATCACTAAATTTTAAACATCTTCTAGTCTGAGAATGAAAAATGTTAAACCTCATTGAGGCGGAGCATGACTAAATTCTAAATGTCTTAGAGGCCGAGGATGGCTCAATTTTCAACACGTTTGTGGCTAAAGTTTTGACAACTTCCAGTTTGGAAATTGCTAACTTTTATCATCATCAATGCCATGCACTGTGGAATTTTAAACTCCGTAGAGGCCGAGCGTGGCTAAATTTTATGCATCATTGAGGACATTAAGGGTAAATCCACATTTGAAATGTGGAAGTCTTTTAAGGAAAGGTTGATTCGAGTGCAGAACAGACATGTTCCTGTGAAAATGAAGGATAGTAATGGCAAGATTAGGGAACCATGGATGACGGGTGAAATTGTGAGACTAGCTAAGATGAAAAAGGAAGCATACATAGGATCGAGGCAACTCAAAACTGATGAACCTTTGGAGGAATATCGGGAAAGTAGGACGAATCTCAAACGCGCAATTAAGAGGGCTAAAAGGGGTCATGAAATATCTTTGGCTAACAGGGTTAAGGAAAATCCCAAAGCATTTTATTCGTATGTAAGGAGCAAGAGGGTAACGAGAGAAAGGATTGGCACACTTAAAGGCAAAAGAGGGGAATTTATGCGTGGACGCAGAGGAAATGGGTTAGATTCATAATGAGTGCTTTGCATCGGTATTCACAAAGGAGAGGGACAAAACGGATGTTGAGGCTAGGGATGGATGTTTAAATACTCTTGGTCAAGTTGTCTTACGGAAGGGGGAAGTTTTGGGTATTCTAAAATACATTAAAGTGGACAAGTACCCAGGACCGGGTGGGATCTATCCCAGGTGACTGAGGGAAGCGAGGGTAGAAATATCTGGGGCCTTAACAGATACCTTTGCAGCATCCTTGAGCACGGGTGAGGTCCCGGAGGATTGGACAATTGCTAAAGTTGTCCCTTTGTTTAAGAAGGGTATCAGGGATAATCCAGGGAATTATAGACCTGTGAGCTTGACGTCAGTGGTAGGCAAACTGTTGGAGAAGATACTGAGGGATAGGATCTATTCACATCTGGAAGAAAATAGACTTATCAGTGATAGGCAGCATGGTTTTGTGAAGGGTAGGTTATGTCTTACAAACCTAATAGAATTCTTTGAGGAAGTAACAAAGTTAATTGATGAGGGAAGGGCTGTAGATGTTGTATGAATGGACTTCAGTAAGGCGTTTAGAATAGAATAGAACATAGTAGAACAGTACAGCACAGAACAGGCCCTTCGGCCCTCGATGTTGCGCCGAGCAATGATCATCCTACTCAAACCCACCTTGTACCCGTAACCCAAACAACCCCCCCCCCTCCTTAACCTTACTTTTGAGGACACTAAGGGCAATTTAGCATGACCAATCCACCTAACCTGCACATCTTTGGACTTTGGGAGGAAACCGGAGCACCCGGAGGAAACCCACGCACACACGGGGAGGACGTGCAGACTCCGCACAGACAGTGACCCAGCCGGGAACCGAACCTGGGACCCTGGAGCTGTGAAGCATTTATGCTAACCACCATGCTACCGTGCTGCCCTTTCCCTACGGTTTCCCATGGCAGGTTGATGGAAAAAGTGACGTTGTATTGGGTTCAGTGTGTACTAGCTAGGTGATAAAGAACTGGCTGGGCAACAGGAGACAGTGTAGTGGTGGAAGGGAGTGTTTCAAAATGGAGAAGGGTGACTAGTGGTGTTCCACAGGGATCCGTGCTCGGACCACTGTTGTTTGTGATCTACATAAATGACCTGGAGGAAGGTATAGGTGGTCTGCTAAGCAGGTTTGCAGATTAAACTAAGATTGGTGGAGTTGCAGATAGCAACTGTCAGAGAATACAACAAAATATAGATAGATTGGAGAGTTGGGCAGAGAAATGGCAGATGGAGTTCATCCTGGCAAATGCGAGGTGATTCATTCTGGAAGATCAAATTCAAAAGCAGCCTATATGGTCAATGGAAGGGTCTTGTGGAAAATTGATGTGCAGAGAGATCTGGGAGTTCAGGTCCATTGTACCCTGAAGGTGGCAACGCAGGTTGATAGAGTGGTCAAGAAGGCATACATCATGCTTGCCTTCATCGGACGGGGTATTTACAAGAGTTGGCAGGTCATGTTACAGTTGTATAGGACTTTGGTTCGGCCACATTTGGAACACTGTGTGCAGTTCTGGTCGCCACATTACCAGAAGTGTGTGGATCTTTTGGAGAGTGTGCAGAGGAGGTTCACCAGGATGTTGCCTGGTATGGAGGGTGCTAGCTATGAAGAAAGGTAGAGTAGATTAGGATTGTTTTCGTTGGAAAGATGGAGGTTGAGGGGGACCTGATTGAGGTCTACAAAATTATGAGAGGTATGGACAGGTTGGATAGCAACAAGCTTTTCCCAAGAGTGGGGGTGTCAGTTACAAGGGATCACAAATTCAAGGTGAGAGGAGGAAAGTTTAAGGGAGATTTGCGCGGAAAGTGTTTTACGCAGAAGGTGGTGGGTGCCTGGAACGCTTTACCAGCGGAGGTGGTACAGGCAGGCACGATAGCATCATTTAAGAAGCATCTAGACAGGCATATGAATGGGCGGGATCAGAGGGAAGTAGACCTTGTAAAATAGGAGACAGGTTTAGATAAAGGATGTGGATCAGCGCAGGCTGGGTGGGCTGAAGGGCCTGTTCCTGTGCTGGAATTTTCTTTGTTCTTTGTTCTTTGTTGACTCGGATGGCTAAATTTTAAACATCATTGAGGACATGGATGGTGGATGGCTAAATTTTAAACGTCTCAGTGGCCGACAATGGCAAAATTTAAACTTCAAAAGGGTGGATAATAGCTACATTTTAACCTACTTCGAGGCTGAGCGTGGCTAAATGTTAAATGTCTTGGAGGCCGGGATGGATACGTTTTAAAAATCTACTGGGCCGAACATGGCTAAATTTTATATGGCTCAGAATCTAAGAATACTAAAATTTTAAACATTCCCAGGCCGAGCACGGCTAAATGTGAAACATCTCAGAGGCAGACGATGGAAAAATATTAAACATCTTATATGCCATGAATGGCTAAATATTAAACATCTCTGAGGTCCAGCATTGCTAAATTTTAACCATCTCCAAGGCAGAGCAGGGAGAATTAAAACGTCTTTTAGGCCGAAAATTTCGAAATTTTAAACATTTTCGAGCCCGAGGATAACTAAATTTTCAACACCTTTGAATCAAGCGTGTCCAAATTTTAAACACATTTGAGGCCAAGCATGGATACATTTTCAACATCTTGGAGGCCGAGCATGTCTAACTTTAAACGTCTCAGTGTGCCGAGGACGGCTAAATTTTAAATCACACAGAGACCGAGAGTGGCTTAGTTTTCAACATCTGAGAGGATGAGCATTGCTAAATTTTAACCGTCTACATGGCTGGGCATGGCATCATTTTAAATGTCTCAGACGACGAAGGTGGCAAAATTTTAAATGTCTCAGAGGCCGAGCTTGGCTAACTTTTCAATGTCTTTGAGGACGAGTATGGCTACATTTTAAACAACTTCTAGGCCGAGGATGATGAAAAATGTAAGCATCCTTGAGGCGGATCATGGCTAAATTTTAATCATCTTCGAGGCTAAGCATGGCTAAATTTTAGTACCCTTTGAGGCGAGCATGGCTATATTTTCAACATCTTCAAGGCCAAGCAGGTCGAAATTTTAACATGTTAGAGACCGAGCATGTCTAAATTTTAATCTTCTCGGAAGCTGAGCATGGCTAAAGTTTAACCATCTGCAAGGCCGAGCATGGAGAATTTGAAACGTCTTAGAGCCCGATGATAGCTATGTTTTAAACATCTTCGAGGCTGAGGTTGGCTAAATTTACAACAGCTTTGAATCGACCGTGTCTAAATTTTAAACAACATCGAGGCCAAGCATGGATAAACTTGCAAAATCTTCGAGACCAAGCATGGCAAAATTTTCAAGATCTCGAGGGTGGACATTGCTCAATTTTACAATCTTCAAGGCCAAGCATGGCGATATATGAAATGTCTGAGATGCTGAGGATGGCTAAATTTTAACCGTCTTCGAGGCCGCTGATGGATAAATTTTACACAGCTTTGAAATTGAGCATGTCTGAATTATAAACATCTTCGAGGCCAAGCATGGATAAATTTTCAACATCTTCGAGACCAAGTATGGCTAAATTTGCAACTGTATCTCTCTCCCTGTACATCTCTGTGTACGTCTGTATCTCTCTCCCTGTCCCTCTCGGTGTATCTCTGTATCTCTCTCACTGTCCCTCTCTGTGTATCTCTGTATCTCTCTCCCTGTACCTCTCTGTGTATTTCTGTATCTCTCTGCCTGTCCCTCTCTGTTTATCTCTGTATCTCTCTCCCTGTCCCACTCTGTATGTATCTCTCTCCCTGTCACTCTGTGTATCTCTGTATCTCTTTCCCTGTACCTGTCTGTGTATCTCTGTATCTCTCTCCATGTACCTCTCTGTGTATCCCTCTATCTCTCTCCCTGTCCCTCTCTGTGTATCTCTGTGTCTCTCTACCTGTACCCCTCTCATTGTATCTCTGTATCTCTCTCCCTAAAACTCTCTGTATCTCCTTTTCTCTCTCCCTGTCCCTCTCTGTGTATCTCTGTATCTCTCTCCCTGTACCGCTCTGCGTATCTCTGTATCTCTTTCCCTGTCCCTCTCTGTGTGTCTCAGTATCTCTCTCCCTTTCCCTCTCTGTGTATCTCTGTATCTCTCTCCCTGTACATCTCTGTGTACGTCTGTATCTCTCTCCCTGTCCCTCTCGGTGTATCTCTGTATCTCTCTCACTGTCCCTCTCTGTGTATCTCTGTATCTCTCTCCCAGTCCCTCTCTGTGTATCTCTGTATCTCTCTCCCTGTCCCTCTCTGTGTATCTCTGTATCTCTCTCCCTGTCCCTCTCTGTGTATCTCTGTATCTCTCTCCCTTAACATCTCTGTGTACCTTTGTATCTCTCTCCCTATCCCTCTGTGTATCTCTGTATCTCTCTCCCTGTACCCCTCTATGCATCTCTGCATCTCTCTCCCTTCAACTCTCTGTATCTCTCTCCCTGTACCCGTCTCTGTGTATCTCTGTATCTCTCTCCCTGTACATATCTGTGTATCTCTGTATTCATCTCCCTGTCCCTCTCTGTATCTCGGTATCTCTCTCCCTGTACCTCTCTCTGTATCTCTGTATCTCTCTCCCTGTCCCTCTCGGTGTATCTCTGTATCTCTCTCACTGTCCCTCTCTGTGTATCTCTGTATCTCTCTCCCAGTCCCTCTCTGTGTATCTCTGTATCTCTCTCCCTGTCCCTCTCTGTGTATCTCTGTATCTCTCTCCCTGTCCCTCTCTGTGTATCTCTGTATCTCTCTCCCTGTACATCTCTGTGTACCTTTGTATCTCTCTCCCTATCCCTCTGTGTATCTCTGTATCTCTCTCCCTGTACCCCTCTATGTATCTCTGCATCTCTCTCCCTTCAACTCTCTGTATCTCTCTCCCTGTACCCGTCTCTGTGTATCTCTGTATCTCTCTCCCTGTACATATCTGTGTATCTCTGTATTCATCTCCCTGTCCCTCTCTGTATCTCGGTATCTCTCTCCCTGTACCTCTCTCTGTATCTCTGTATCTCTCTCCCTGTCCCTCTCTGTGTATCTCTGTATCTCTCTACCTGTACCCCTCTCATTGTATCTCTGTATCTCTCTCCCAGTCCCTCTCTGTGTATCTCTGTATCTCTCTCCCTGTCCCTCTCTGTGTATCTCTGTATCTCTCTCCCTGTCCCTCTCTGTGTATCTCTGTATCTCTCTCCCTGTACATCTCTGTGTTCCTTTGTATCTCTCTCCCTATCCCTCTGTGTATCTCTGTATCTCTCTCCATGTATCCATCTATGTATCTCTGTATCTCTCTCCCTTCAACTCTCTGTATCTCTCTCCCTGTATCCCTCTCTGTGTATCTCTGTATCTCTCTCGCTGTAAATATCTATGCATCTCTGTTTCATCTCCCTGTCCCTCTCTGTATCTCTGTATCTCTCTCCCTGTACCTCTCTCTGTATCTCTGTATCTCTCTCCCTGTACCTCTTTGTGTATCTCTGTATCTCTATCCCTGTCCCTCTCTGTGTATCTCTGTATCTCTCTACCTGTCCCTCTCTGTGCATCTCTGTATCTTCTCTCTATACCTCTCTGTATCTCTGTTTCCCTCTCGCTGTCCCTCTCTGTGTATCTCTGTATCTCTCTCCCTGTCCCTCTCTGTGTATCTCTGTATGTCTCTCTCTGTCCCTCGCTGTATCTCTGTATCTCTCTCCCTGTCCCTCTCTGTGTATCTCTGTATCTCTCTCACTGTCCCTCTCTGTGTATCTCTGTATTTCTCTCCCTGTACCTCTGTGCATCTCTGTATCTCTCTACCTGTCCCTCTCTGTGTATCTCTGTATCTCTCTCCCGAATTTTAAACATCTTAGAGGCCGAGCATGGCTAAATTCTAAACATCTTAGAGGCTGAGCATTGCTAAATTTGAACCATCTTCGTGGCTCAGCATGGCGTCATTTTAAACGTCTCAGACACGAGGATGGCTAAATTTAAATTGTCTCAGAGGCCGAGCATCAGTAACTTTTCAATGTCTTTGAGGCCGAGTATGGCTACATTATAAACATCTTGTTGGCCGAGAATGAAAAAATCTAAACATTTTTGAGGCGGGTCATGACTAAATTTTAATCGTCGTCGAGGCGAAGTTTGGCTACATTTTAAACAATTTTGAGGCCGAGGATGGCTAAATTTTCAACAGCTTTGAATCGAGCGTGTCTAAATTTTCAACATCTTCTAGGTTGGGCATTGCTAAATTTTACCATCTTCAAGGCCACGTATGGCGAAATTCTAAACAGCTTGGAGGCCGACCATTGCTAAATTTAAAACGTCTTACTGCCCGAGCATGGCTAAATTTTAAATGTCTTACTGCCCGAGCATGACTAAATTTTAAACATCTTCGGGGCCGAGGATTGCTAAATGTTAAATATCTCCAAGGCGGAGCATAGAGAATTTTAAACGCCTTAGAGGCTGATGATGGCAAAATTTTTACACCTTCGAGGCCGACCATGGCTACATTTTTTAAATCTTCGAGACCGAGCATGTTAACATTTTCAACATCTTCGAGGCCGATCATGTTTACATTTTCAACAGCTTCAAGGTTGGGCATTGCTATATTTTACCATCATCAAGATGAAGCGTGGCGATGTTTGAAACGCCTTTGAGGCCGATGATGTCTAAATTTTCAGCAGCTTCGAAGCCGAGGATTGTTATATTTTCAACATCTTTGAAATCGAGCGTTTTGGATTTTTAAACATCTTCGAGGCGAAGCGTGGCAAAATATTGAACATCTTCGAGGCCGAGAATGGCGAAATGTTCAACATCTTCGATGCCGAGCATGGCTAAATATTAATCATTTTAGGAGACGAGCATGGGTAAATTTTAAACATCTTCGAGGTTGCACATTGCTAAATTTTACCATTTTCAAGGCCAAGCATGGCAACATTTTAAATATCTTAGAGGCCTCACATGGGTAAATATTAAACATCTTGGAGGCCGAGGATGGCTAAATTAAAATCTTCGAGGCCGAGCGCAGCTAAATTTTAAAAGTCTCAGAGGCGGAGCATGGCTACATTTTCAGTGTCTTCGGGGCCGGCGATGGCAAAAACATCAACAGCTTCGAGGCCGAGCATGGCTAAATTTTGACCATGTTTGAGTCCGAACACGGCTAAATTTTGAACATCTACTACGTCGAGCATGCCTAAATATTAAACATCTTAGGGCCGAGAATGTCTAAACTTTAACCATTTTCGCGGCTGAGGATGGTTAAATTTTCAACAGCTGTGAAATCGAGCGTGTCTGAATTTTAAATATGCTCGAGGCCAAGCATGGCTAAATTTTAAACATTTTCGAGGCTGAGGATGGCTACATTTTAAACATCTTCTAGGCCGAGAATGAAAATATTTTGACCATCGTTGAGGCAGCTCATTTTAAGCATCTTCGAGCCGAAGCACAGCTAAATTTTCAACATCCTCCAGGCCGAGCGAGGCTACATTTTCAAAATCTCCTTGGTTGGACATTGCAAATTTTACTATCTTCGACGCCAAGCATGGCAAAATTTTAAACATCTTAGAGGCCGAGCATGGCTACATTTTAAACGTCTCTGAGGCCAAGTATGGCTAAATTCCTACCATCGCCAAGGCCGAGCATTGAAAATGTGAAACGCCTCAGAGACATGGCTAAATTTTCAGTTTCTTCGAGGCCGAGGACGGCGAAATTTTAAACATCTTCGATGCCGAGGATAGCTAAACTTTCAATATCTTCGAGGCCGAGGATGGTTAAATTTCAACAGCTTTGAATCGAGCGTGTCTAAATTCTAAACAAGTTCGTGGCCAAGCATGGATAAATTTCAACCTTTTCGAGACTGAGCATGGATAAGTTTCAACATCTTCCAGGCCAAGAATGGCGAAATATGTAACTCCTTGCAGACCGAGGATGGCTATATTTTAACCATCTTCAACGTCGAGGATGGCTAAATTTTAAACGTCCCTGAGGCTAAGCTTGGCTAAATTTTGTTCGAGGCAGAGGATGGCTAAATCATCAACAGCTTCGAGACTGAGCATGGCTAAATTTTAAACATCTCAGACGCCGAGGATGGCTAAATTTAAAACGTCTTAGAGGCCGAGGATTTTTACATTTTCAATAGATTTGAAATCGAGCGTGTGAAAATTTTAAACATCTGCGAGTCCAAGAATGGCTAACTTTTCAAAATCTTGGTGGTTAGGCATTGCTAAATTTTACAATCTTCAACATCGAGCATTGAAAAATTTCAAACATCTTTGAGGCCGTGCATGGCGGGATTATTTACACCTTAGATGGGGAGCATGGCTACATTTTTAACTTCTTAGATGCCGAGGATGCCGAAATTTTAAACATCTTCGAGGCCGAACATGGCTAAATTTTAACCATCTCCAAGGCCGAGGTTGGCAAAGTTTTTAACACCTTCGAGGTTGGGAATTTTCTGAATTTTACCATCTTCAAGCCAAGCATGACGAATTTTTAAAATTTTAATCATCTTTGAGGCCGAGGATGACTAAAATTGAACCAACCTTGAGGCCGAGGATGGATAAATTATAAACAGCTTTGAAATCGAGCGTGTCTAAATCTTAAACATCTTCGATGCCAAACATGGCTAAATTTTCAACATCTTAGAGGCCGAGCATGGCTAAATTTTAAATGTCTCAGAGACCAAGCGTGGCTCAATTTTCAACATCTGCGAGGCTGAGCATTCCTAAATTTTAACCATCTTCGTGGCTCAGCATGGCGTCATTTTAAACGTCTCAGACACGAGGATGGCTAAATTTAAATTGTCTCAGAGGCCGAGCAGCAGTAACTTTTCAATGTCTTTGAGGCCGAATATGGCTACATTGTAAACATCTTGTAGGCCGAGAATGAAAAAATCTAAACATTTTTGAGGCGGGTCATGACTAAATTTTAATCGTCGTCGAGGCGAAGTTTGGCTACATTTTAAACAATTTTGAGGCCGAGGATGGCTAAATTTTCAGCAGCTTCGAAGCCGAGGATTGTTATATTTTCAACATCTTTGAAATCGAGCGTTTTGGATTTTTAAACATCTTCGAGGCGAAGCGTGGCAAAATATTGAACATCTTCGAGGCCGAGAATGGCTAAATGTTCAACATCTTCGATGCCGAGCATGGCTAAATATTAATCATTTTAGGAGACGAGCATGGCTAAATTTTAAACATCTTCGAGGTTGCACATTGCTAAATTTTACCATTTTCAAGGCCAAGCATGGCAACATTTTAAATATCTTAGAGGCCTCACATGGGTAAATATTAAACATCTTGGAGGCCGAGGATGGCTAAATTTTTAAAATCTTCGAGGCCGAGCGCAGCTAAATTTTAAAAGTCTCAGAGGCGGAGCATGGCTACATTTTCAGTGTCTTCGGGGCCGGCGATGGCAAAAACATCAACAGCTTCGAGGCCGAGCATGGCTAAATTTTGACCATGTTTGAGTCCGAACACGGCTAAATTTTGAACATCTACTACGTCGAGCATGCCAAAATATTAAACATGTTCCGGCCGAGAATGTCTAAATTTTAACCATCTTCGCGGTTGAGGATGGTTAAATTTTCAACAGCTGTGAAATCGAGCGTGTCTAAATGTTAAATATGCTCGAGGCCGAGCATGGCTAAATTTTAAACATTTTCGAGGCTGAGGATGGCTACATTTTAAACTTCTTCTAGGCCGAGAATGAAAATATTTTGACCATCGTTGAGGCAGCTCATTTTAAGCATCTTCGAGCCGAAGCACAGCTAAATTTTCATCATCCTCCAGGCCGAGCGAGGCTACATTTTCAAAATCTCCTTGGTTGGACATTGCAAATTTTACTATCTTCGACGCCAAGCACGGCAAAATTTTAAGCATCTTAGAGGCCGAGCATGGCTACATTTTAAACGTCTCTGAGGCCAAGTATGGCTAAATTCCTACCATCGCCAAGGCCGAGCATTGAAAATGTGAAACGCCTCAGAGACATGGCTAAATTTTCAGTTTCTTCAAGGCCGAGGACGGCGAAATTTTAAACATCTACGATGCCGAGGATAGCTAAACTTTCAATATCTTCGAGGCCGAGGATGGTTAAATTTCAACAGCTTTGAATCGAGCGTGTCTAAATTCTAAACACGTTCGTGGCCAAGCATGGATAAATTTCAACCTTTTCGAGACTGAGCATGGATAAGTTTCAACATCTTCCAGGCCAAGAATGGCGAAATATGTAACTCCTTGCAGACCGAGGATGGCTATATTTTAACCATCTTCAACGTCGAGGATGGCTAAATTTTAAACGTCCCTGAGGCTAAGCTTGGCTAAATTTTGTTCGAGGCAGAGGATGGCTAAATCATCAACAGCTTCGAGACTGAGCATGGCTAAATTTTAAACATCTCAGACGCCGAGGATGGCTAAATTTAAAACGTCTTAGAGGCCGAGGATTTTTACATTTTCAATAGATTTGAAATCGAGCGTGTGAAAATTTTAAACATCTGCGAGTCCAAGAATGGCTAACTTTTCAAAATCTTGGTGGTTAGGCATTGCTAAATTTTACAATCTTCAACATCGAGCATTGAAAAATTTCAAACATCTTTGAGGCCGTGCATGGCGGGATTATTTACACCTTAGATGGGGAGCATGGCTACATTTTTAACTTCTTAGAGGCCGAGGATGCCGAAATTTTAAACATCTTCGAGGCCGAACATGGCTAAATTTTAACCATCTCCAAGGCCGAGGTTGGCAAAGTTTTTAACACCTTCGAGGTTGGGAATTTTCTGAATTTTACCATCTTCAAGCCAAGCATGACGAATTTTTAAAATTTTAATCATCTTTGAGGCCGAGGATGACTAAAATTGAACCAACCTTGAGGCCGAGGATGGATAAATTATAAACAGCTTTGAAATCGAGCGTGTCTAAATCTTAAACATCTTCGATGCCAAACATGGCTAAATTTTCAACATCTTAGAGGCCGAGCATGGCTAAATTTTAAATGTCTCAGAGACCAAGCGTGGCTCAATTTTCAACATCTGCGAGGCTGAGCATTCCTAAATTTTAACCATCTTCGTGGCTCAGCATGGCGTCATTTTAAACGTCTCAGACACGAGGATGGCTAAATTTAAATTGTCTCAGAGGCCGAGCAGCAGTAACTTTTCAATGTCTTTGAGGCCGAATATGGCTACATTATAAACATCTTGTAGGCCGAGAATGAAAAAATCTAAACATTTTTGAGGCGGGTCATGCCTAAATTTTAATCGTCGTCGATGCGAAGTTTGGCTACATTTTAAACAATTTTGAGGCCGAGGATGGCTAAATTTTCAACAGCTTCGAAGCCGAGGATTGTTATATTTTCAACATCCTTGAAATCGAGCGTTTTGGATTTTTAAACATCTTCGAGGCGAAGCGTGGCAAAATATTGAACATCTTCGAGGCCGAGAATGGCTAAATGTTCAACATCTTCGATGCCGAGCATGGCTAAATATTAATCATTTTAGGAGACGAGCATGGGTAAATTTTAAACATCTTCGAGGTTGCACATTGCTAAATTTTACCATTTTCAAGGCCAAGCATGGCAACATTTTAAATATCTTAGAGGCCTCACATGGGTAAATATTAAACATCTTGGAGGCCGAGGATGGCTAAATTTTTAAAATCTTCGAGGCCGAGCGCAGCTAAATTTTAAAAGTCTCAGAGGCGGAGCATGGCTACATTTTCAGTGTCTTCGGGGCCGGCGATGGCAAAAACATCAACAGCTTCGAGGCGGAGCATGGCTAAATTTTGACCATGTTTGAGTCCGAACACGGCTAAATTTTGAACATCTACTACGTCGAGCATGCCAAAATATTAAACATGTTACGGCCGAGAATGTCTAAATTTTAACCATCTTCGCGGTTGAGGATGGTTAAATTTTCAACAGCTGTGAAATCAGCGTGTCTAAATGTTAAATATGCTCGAGGCCGAGCATGGCTAGGTTTTAAACATTTTCGAGGCTGAGGATGGCTACATTTGAAACTTCTTCTAGGCCGAGAATGAAAATATTTTGACCATCGTTGAGGCAGCTCATTTTAAGCATCTTCGAGCCGAAGCACAGCTAAATTTTCATCATCCTCCAGGCCGAGCGAGGCTACATTTTCAAAATCTCCTTGGTTGGACATTGCAAATTTTACTATCTTCGACGCCAAGCATGGCAAAATTTTAAACATCTTAGAGGCCGAGCATGGCTACATTTTAAACGTCTCTGAGGCCAAGTATGGCTAAATTCCTACCATCGCCAAGGCCGAGCATTGAAAATGTGAAACGCCTTAGAGACATGGCTAAATTTTCAGTTTCTTCGAGGCCGAGGACGGCGAAATTTTAAACATCTTCGATGCCGAGGATAGCTAAACTTTCAATATCTTCGAGGCCGAGGATGGTTAAATTTCAACAGCTTTGAATCGAGCGTGTCTAAATTCTAAACACGTTCGTGGCCAAGCATGGATAAATTTCAACCTTTTCGAGACTGAGCATGGATAAGTTTCAACATCTTCCAGGCCAAGAATGGCGAAATATGTAACTCCTTGCAGACCGAGGATGGCTATATTTTAACCATCTTCAACGTCGAGGATGGCTAAATTTTAAACGTCCCTCAGGCTGAGCTTGGCTAAATTTTGTTCGAGGCAGAGGATGGCTAAATCATCAACAGCTTCGAGACTGAGCATGGCTAAATTTTAAACATCTCAGACGCCGAGGATGGCTAAATTTTAAACGTCTTAGAGGCCGAGGATTTTTACATTTTCAATAGATTTGAAATCGAGCGTGTGAAAATTTTAAACATCTGCGAGTCCAAGAATGGCTAACTTTTCAAAATCTTGGTGGTTAGGCATTGCTAAATTTTACAATCTTCAACATCGAGCATTGAAAAATTTCAAACATCTTTGAGGCCGTGCATGGCGGGATTATTTACACCTTAGATGGAGAGCATGGCTACATTTTTAACTTCTTAGAGGCCGAGGATGCCGAAATTTTAAACATCTTCGAGGCCGAACATGGCTAAATTTTAACCATCTCCAAGGCCGAGGTTGGCAAAGTTTTTAACATCTTCGAGGTTGGGAATTTCTGAATTTTACCATCTTCAAGCCAAGCATGACGAATTTTTAAAAGTTACAGAGGCCGAGGGTGGCTGAATATGAAATGTCTCAGAGATCGAGCATGGCTAAATTTTCAATGTCTTCGAGGGCGAGGATGGTTACATTTTAAACATCTTCTTGGCCGTAGAGGTAGTCATGAGGTAGATCATGACTAAATTTTCAACAGCTTCAAGGCCAAGCATGGCAAAATTTGAAACACCTTTGAGGCCGAGGATGGCTAAAATTTAAACGTCTTCGTGTCCGCGGACGGCTACATTTTAACCATCTTTCTGTCCGAACACGGCTAAATTTTAAACTTCTCCTGGGCCGAGCATGGCTAAATTTTAAACTTCTCCTGGGCCGATCATGGTTAAATTTTAAACATCTTAGAGGCCGAGGATGGTTAAATTTTAAATGTCCCAGATGCCGGGCGTGGCTACATTTTCAGTGTCTTCGAGGACGAGGATTGCTAAATCTTCAACTGCATCGAGGCTGAGCATGGCTAAATTTTAAACACCTCAGATGCTGAGTCTGGTTAAATTTTAGCTGTCTTCGAGAACGAAGATGGTTAATTTTCAACAGCTTTGAAATCGAGCGTGTCAATATTTTAAATATCTTCGAATCAAAGCATGGCTCAATTTAAGCATCTTGAAGTCCGAGCATGGCTAAATGTTCAACATCTTCGAAGTTGGGCATTTCTTAATTTTACCATATTCAAGGCCAAGCTTGGCGAAATTTGAAAGGCCTTGGAGGCCGAGCATGGCTTAATTTGAACCATCTCCAAGGTGAATTTTAAACATCTTTGATGCTTTGTAGGGCTAAATGTTAACCATCTCCAAGGCCAAGCATAGTGAATATTAAACATCTTCGACGCAGATGTTGGCTAAATTTTCAACATCTTCGATGTTGGGAATGGGTAAATGTTACCATTTTCAAGGATAAGCATGGCTACATTTTCAGTGTCTTCGAGGAAGAGCATTGCAAATCTTCAACAGCCTCGAAGCCCAGCATGGCTAAATTTATACGTCTTAGGGGGTGTGTGAGGGTGTATGTGTGTGAGGGTGTGTGTGGGTGTGTATGTGAGGGTGTGTGTGTCAGTGTGTGTGTGTGAGGGTGTGTGTGTGAAGAGTGTGTGTGGGGGTGTACGTGAGGGTGTTTGTGTGTGAGTGGGTGGGGCGCGTGAGGGTGTGTGTGTGAGGGTGTGTGTGTGTGAGAGTGCGTGAGCGAGTGTGTGAGGATGTGTGTGTGAGAGTGTGTGTGGATGTATGTGAGGGTGTGTGTTAGGGTGTGTATGTGTGTGTGAGGGTGTGCGTGAAGGTGTGTGTGTGAGGGTGCGTGTGTGGTGTTGTGTTTCCGTGTATGTGTGTGAGGGTGTGTGAGGGTGTGTTTGTGAGGGTGTTTGTGTGTCAGTGTGTGCGTGAGGGCGTGTGTGAGGGTGTGTGTGAGGGTGTGTGTGTGAGGGTTTGACTGTGAGAGGGTGTGTGTGAGGGTGTGTGTGAGGGTGTGTGTGTGTGAGTGTGTGTGAACGTGTGTGTGAGTGTGCGTGTGAGGGTGTGTGTGAGGTGGTGTGCGTGAGGGTGGATCTGTGTGATGGTGTGTGTGAGGGTGTGTGTGTGAGGGTTTGTTTGTGAGAGGGTGTGTGTGAGGATGTGCGTGTGTGTGTGTGTCTCAGGGTGTGTGTGAGGTTGTGTGTGTGAATGTGTGTGTGTCAGTGTGTGTGATGTTGATTGTGTGTGAGTGTGTGTATGAGGGTGTTTGTGACGGTGTGTGTGAGTGTGTTTGTGAGGGTGTGTGTGAGGTGGTGTGTGTGAGAGGGTGTGTGTGTTTTAGGTTGTGTGTGTGTGTGAGGGTGTGTGTGAGGGTGTGTGTGTGAGTGTGTGTGTGAATGTGTGTGTGAGTGTGTGTGTGTGTGAGGGTGTGGATGAGGTGGTGTGTGTGAGGGTTGATGTGTGTGATGGTGTGTGTGAGGGTGTGTGTGTGAGGGTGTGTGTGAGAGTTTGTCTGTGAGAGGGTGTGTGTGAGGATGTGTGTGAGTGTGTCTATGAGGGTGTGTGTGACGGTGTGTGTGTGAGAGTGTGTTTGTGAGGGTGTGTGTGAGGTGGTGTGTGTGAGAGGGTGTGTGTGTTTGAGGTTGTGTGTGTGTGAGAGGGTGTGTGTGGGGGTGTTTGGGTGAGTGTGTTTGAAGGAGTGTGTGAGTGTGTGTGTGAGAGTGTGTGTGAGGTGGTGTGTGTGAGGTTGTGTGTGTGAGGGTGTGTGTGAATGTGTGTGTGTCAGTGTGTGTGAGGGTGATTGTGTGTGAGTGTGTGTATGAGGGTGTGTGAGGGTGTGTGTGTGAGAGGGGGGGCGGGTGTGTGAGGGTGTGTGTGAAGGTGTGTGTGTGAGAGGGGGGGGGGTGTGAGAGTGTGTGTGAGGGTGTGTGTGGGAGAGGGTGTGTGTGTTTGAGGTTATGTGTGTGTGAGAGGGTGTGTGTGAGGGCGTTGCTGTGAGGGTGTGTGTATGTGAGGGTGTGTTTGGGTGTGAGTGTGTGTAAGGGTGTGCGTGTGAGGGTATGTGTGTGAGAGTGTGTTTGTGTGTGAGGGTGTGTGTGTATGTGAGGGAGTGTGTGTGTGAGGTTGTGTGTGAGGGTCTGGGTGAGGGTGTATTCGTCTGTGTGTGTGAGGGTTTGTGTGAGGTGGTGTGTGTGAGGTTGTGTGTGTGAGGGTGTATGTGAGTGTGTGTGTGTCATTGTTTGTGTCAGTGTGTGTGACGGTGATTGTGTGTGAGTGTGTGTATGATTATGTGTGTGATGGTGTCTGTGAGAGTGTGTGATTGTGAGGGTGTGTGTCGGTGTGTATGTGAGTGTTTGAGGTTGTGTGTGAGGGTGTGTGTGAGGTTGTGTGTGAGGGTGTGTGTGGTTGTGTACGTATGGGTGTGTGTGTGTACGTGAGTGTGTGTGAGAGGGGGTGTGTGAGGGTGTGTGTGAGGGTGTGTGTGTGAGAGGGTGTGTGTGTGAGGTTGTGTGTGCGTGTGTGAGTGTGTGTGAGGGTGTGTGTATGTGTGTGAGAGGGTGTGTGTGTGAGGGTGTATGTGAGAGGGTGTGTGTGTGAGTGTGTCTGTGGGTGTGTTTGTGTGTGTGTGGGTGTGAGGGTGTGTGTGAGGGAGTGTGTGTGAGGGTTTGTGTATGTGTGTATGTGAGGGTGTGAGGGTGTGTCTGAGGATGTGTGTTAGGGTGTGTGTGAGGGTGTGTGTGGGTGTGTACGTTAGGGTGTGTGTGAAGGTGTGTGTGAGGGTGTGTGTGTGAGGGAGTGTGTGTGAGGGTGTGTCTGTGAGGGTGTGTGTGTGAGGGTGTGTGTGAGAGAGGTTTTCTGAGGGTGTGTATGTGAGGGCGTGTGTGTGTGGGTGTAAGGGTTTGTGTGAGTGTGTGTGTGTGTAGGTGTGTGTGGGTGTGTATGTGAGTGTGTGTGTGTGTGAGGGTGTGTGTGAGGGTGTGTGTGTGTGAGGCGTGTGTGTGGGAGTGTACGTGAGTTTGTGTGTGTGTGAGGGTGTGTGTGAGAGAGTGTGTGTGCGTGTGTGTGTTTTTGTGTGTGAGGATGTGTATCTGAGGATGTGTGTGGGTGTGTAGGTGAGGGTGTGTGAGTGTGTGTGAGGGTGTGTGTAAGGGTGTGCGTGAGGGTGTTTGTGTGTGAATGTGTGTGTGTGAGGGTGTCTGCCGGTGTGTACGTGAGTGTGTGTGAGGGTGTATGAGAGTTTGTGCGTGTGAGGGTGTGTGTGAGGGTGTGTGTTTGAGAGGGTGTGTGTGAGTGTTTGTGCGTGCGTGAGTGTGTGTGTGAGGGAGTGTCTGTGAGTGTGTGTGTGTGAGGGTGTGTGTGTGGTGGTTGTGTGAGGGTGTCTGTGTGAGGGTGTGTGTGGATGTGTGTGTGCGACGGTGTTTGTCAGTGTGCGAGGGTGTGTGTCAGTGTGTATGTGAGGGTGAGTGTGTGTATGTGCGTGTGTGATGGTGTGTGTGAGTGGGTGTGTGTGAGGGGGTGTGTGAGGGTGTGTGTGAGGGTGTTTGTTGGTTGGTATGTGAAGGAGTTTGTGCGTGTGTGAGCGTGTGTGTGTGTGAGGGTGCGTGTGGGTGTGTGTGTGAGGGTGTTTGTGGGTGTATATGTGAGGGCCTGTGTGCGTATGTGTGTGTGTGATGGTGTGTGTGAGTGGGTGTGTGTGAGGGTGTGTGTGAGGGTGTGTGTGAGGGTGTTTGTTGTTGGGTATGTAATGGATTGTGTGTGCGTGTGTGAGGGTGTGTGTGTGTGAGGGTGTGTGTGTGTGTCAGGGTGTTTGTTAGCGGTTGTGTGTGAGGGTGTGTGTGAGTTATTGTGTGGGTGTGTATGTGAGGGTGTATGTGTGCGTGTGTGAGTGTGTGTGTGTGTGTGTAAGGATGTGTGTGGGTGTGTGTGTAATGGGTGTGTGTGATGGTGTGTGTGAGGGTGTTAGTTGGTGGGTATGTAATGGATTGTGTGTGCGTGTGTGAGGGTGTGTGTGTGTGTGAGGGTGTGTGTGTGTGTGTGTGTGTGTCAGGGTGTTTGTTAGCGGTTGTGTGTGAGGGTGTGTGTGAGTTATTGTGTGGGTGTGTATGTGAGGGTGTATGTGTGCGTGTGTGAGTGTGTGTGTGTGTGAGGATGTGTGTGGGTGTGTGTGTAATGGGTGTGTGTGAGTGGGTGTGTGAGAGTGTGTGTGGTTGTGTATGTGAGGTTTTGTGTGTGAATGTGTGTTGGTGTGAGAGAGGGTGTATTTGAGGGGTTGTGTGTGAGGGTGTGTGTGGGTGTGTGTATGTGTGAGGGTCTGTGTGAGGGGGTGTGTGTGAGGGTGTGTGTGGGTGTGTATGTGAGGGTGTGTGTGAGGGTGTGCGAGTGTGTGTGTGTGAGGGGGTATGTTTGAGGGTGTGTGTGAGTGCTTGTGTGAGGGGGTGTTTGAAGGTTTGTGTGAGGGTGTGAGTGAGTGTGTGTGTGTTGTGTGGTACATTTGTGTGTTGGTGAATGTATGTTTCTGTTTGCTCGCATTGCGTGATTGTGGATGTGTGTGTGTGAGTGTGTATTAGTGTATCTGTGTGTCTGTGACTGTCTGTATTGGTGTCTCTGTGTATCTGTGAGTGTGTGTATTAGTATCTCTGTGTGTCTGCGAGTGTGTGTGTATTAGTGTCTCTATTTCTGTGACTGTGTATTAGAGTCTGCGTGTCTGTGAATGAGTGCTTTTGAGTCACCGTGTGTCTGTGTGTGCATATTATAGCCTCTGTGTGTAACTGTATTAGGGGCTGTTTAGCACAGGGATAAATCTCTAGCATTGAAAGCAGAACAGGGCAGGCCAGCAGCACGGTCCAATACCCGTAACAGCCTCCCCGAAAAGGCACCGGAATGTGGCGACTAGGGGCTAATCACAGTAACTTCATTTGAAGCCTACCTGTGACAATTTTATTTCATGTGTCTGTGAGTGTGTATTAGGGTCTGTGGGTCTATGCATGTGTGTATTAGTGTCTCTGTGTGTGAGAGTGTGTGTATTAGTGTCTCTGTGTGTCTGCGAGTGTGTGTGTATTAGTGTCTGTGAGTGTGTGTATAAGTGTCTCTGTATGTGTGTGTGAGTGTGTGTATTATTGTCTCTGTGTGTGAGTGTGTGTATTAGTGTCTCTGTGTGTGTGTATTCCTGTCTACCTGTCTGTGAGCGTGTGTATTAGTGTCTGTGTGTGTCTGTGAGTGTGTGTATTAGTGTCTCTTTGTGTCTGTGAGTGTGTGTATTACCGTATCTGTATGTGTCTGTGAGTGTGCCTATTATTGTCTGTGTGTATGTGTGTATTAGTGTCTCTGTTTGTCTGTGAGTGTGTGTATTAGTGTCTCTTTGTGTCTGTGAGTGTTTGTATTACCGTCTCTATGTGTGTCTGTGTGTCTATTATTGTCTCTGTGAGTGTGTGTGTTAGTGTCTCTGTTTGTCTGTGAGTGTGTGTATTAGTTTTTCTGTGTGTGTGAGTGTGTGTATTAGTGTATATGTGTGCGTGTGAGTGTGAGAATTGGAGAATATGTGTGTGTGTAGTGTCTCAATGTGTGGGTGAGTGTGTGCATAAATGCCTGAGTGCGTGAGTGTATGTGTTAGTGTCTGCAAGAGTGAAAATTCTTGTATTTGTGTGTCTGTGATTGTGTGTATTAGTGTCTCTGTGTGTCTGTGAGTGTGTGTATTAGTGTCTCTGTGAGTGTGTGTTTGTGTCTCTGTGTGTGTTTGTGTCTTACTGTATCTGTGTGTCTGTGAGTGTGTGTATTAGTGTCTGTATGTCTGTGAGTTTGTGTATTATTGTATCTGTGAGCGTGTGTGTTACTGTCTCTGTGTGTGAGTGTGTGTATTTAGTATCTGTTTGTCTGTGAACAGGCCCTTCGGCCCTCGATGTTGTGCCGAGCAATGATCATCCTACTCAAACCCACCCTATACCCGTAACCCAAACAACAACCCCCCCCCCCCCACCTTACGTTTGAGGACACTAAGTGCAATTTAGCAAGGCCAATCCACCTAACCTGCACATCTTTGGACTTTGGGAGGAAACCGGAGCACCCAGAGGAAACCCACGCACACACGGGGAGGACGTGCAGACTCCGCACAGACAGTGACCCAGCCGGGAACCGAACCTGGGACCCTTTAGCTGTGAAGCATTTATGCTAACCACCATGCTACCGTGCTGCCCTTTCCCTACGGTTTCCCATGGCAGGTTGATGGAAAAAGTGAAGTTGTATGGGGTTCAGTGTGTACTAGCTAGGTGGATAAAGAACTGGCTGGGCAACAGGAGACAGAGTGTAGTGGTGGAAGGGAGTGTTTCAAAATGGAGAAGGGTGACTAGTGGTGTTCCACAGGGATCCGTGCTCGGACCACTGTTGTTTGTGATCTGCATAAATGACCTGGAGGAAGGTATAGGTGGTCTGCTAAGCAGGTTTGCAGATTAAACTAAGATTGGTGGAGTTGCAGATAGCAACTGTCAGAGAATACAACAAAATATAGATAGATTGGAGAGTTGGGCAGAGAAATGGCAGATGGAGTTCATCCTGACAAATGCGAGGTGATTCATTCTGGAAGATCAAATTCAAGAGCAGACTATATGGTCAATGGAAGGGTCTTGGGGGAAAATTGATGTGCAGAGAGATCTGGGAGTTCAGGTCCATTGTACCCTGAAGGTGGCAACGCAGGTTGATAGAGTGGTCAAGAAGGCATACATCATGCTTGCCTTCATCGGACGGGGTATTTACAAGAGTTGGCAGGTCATGTTACAGTTGTATAGGAATTGGGGCAGCACGGTGGCCTAGTGGTTAGCACAACCGCCTCACGGTGCTGAGGTCCCAGGTTCGATCCCGGCTCTGAGTCACTGTCCGTGTGGAGTTTGCACATTCTCCCCGTGTCTGTGTGGGTTTCGCCCCCACAACCCCAAAATGTGCAAAGTAGGTGGATTGGCCACGCTAAATTGCCCCTTAATTGGAAAAAAATAATTGGCTAATCTAAATTTATAAAAAAGAAAAAATGAAAAAAACAGTTGTATAGGACTTTGGTTCTGCCACATTTGCAATACTGCGTGCAGTTCTGGTCGCCACATTACCAGAAGGATGTGGATCCCTTGGAGAGGGTGCAGAGGAGGTTCACCAGGATGTTGCCTGGTATGGAGGGTGCTAGCTATGAAGAAAGGTTGAGTAGCTTAGGATTGTTTGCGTTGGAAAGATGGAGGTTGAGGGGGGACCTGATTGAGGTCTACAAAATTATGAGCGGTATGGACAGGGTGGATAACAACAAGCTTTTCCCAAGAGTGGGGGTGTCAGTTACAAGGGGTCACGAATTCAAGGTGAGAGGGGGAAAGTTTAAGGGAGATTTGCGCGGAAAGTTTTTACGCAGAGGGTGGTGGGTGCCTGGAACACTTTACAAGCGGAGGTGGTATAGGCAGGCACGATAGCATCATTTAAGAAGCATCTAGACAGGCATATGAATGGGCGGGATCAGAAGGAAGTAGACCTTGGAAAATAGGAGACAGGTTTAGATAAAGGATGTGGATCGGCGCAGGCTGGGTGGGCTGAAGGGCCTGTTCCTGTGCTGTAATTTTCTTTGTTCTTTGTTCTTTGTTGACTCGGACGGCTAAATTTTAAACGTCTCAGTGGCCGACAAAAGCAAAATTTAAACTTCAAAAGGGTGGATAATAGCTACATTTTAACCAACTTCGAGGCCGAGCGTGGCTAAATGTTAAATGTCTTGGAGGCCGGGATGGATACGTTTTAAAAATCTACTGGGCCGAACATGGCGAAATTTTATATGGCTCAGAATCTAAGAATACTAAAATTTTAAACATTCCCAGGCCGAGCACGGCTAAATGTTAAACATCTCAGAGGCAAGCGATGGAAAAATATTAAACATCTTATATGCCATGAATGGCTAAATATTAAACATCTCTGAGGTCCAGCATTGCTAAATTTTAACCATCTCCAAGGCAGAGCAGGGAGAATTAAAACGTCTTTTAGGCCGAAAATTTCGAAATTTTGAACATTTTCGAGCCCGAGGATAACTAAATTTTCAACACCTTTGAAACAAGCGTGTCCAAATTTTAAACACATTTGAGGCCAAGCATGGATACATTTTCAACATCTTGGAGGCCGAGCATGTCTAACTTTAAACGTCTCAGTGTGCCGAGGACGGCTAAATTTTAAATCACACAGAGACCGAGAGTGGCTTAGTTTTCAACATCTGAGAGGATGAGCATTGCTAAATTTTAACCGTCTACATGGCTGGGCATGGCATCATTTTAAATGTCTCAGACGACGAAGGTGGCAAAATTTTAAATGTATCAGAGGCCGAGCTTGGCTAACTTTTCAATGTCTTTGAGGACGAGTATGGCTACATTTTAAACAACTTCCAGGCCGAGGATGATGAAAAATGTAAGCATCCTTGAGGCGGATCATGGCTAAATTTTAATCGTCTTCGAGGCTAAGCATGGCTAAATTTTAGTACCCTTTGAGGCGAGCATGGCTATATTTTCAACATCTTCAAGGCCAAGCAGGTCGAAATTTTAAACATGTTAGAGACCGAGCATGGCTAAATTTTAATCTTTTCGGAGGCCGAGCATGGCTAAAGTTTAACAATCTGCAAGGCCGAGCATGGAGAATTTGAAACGTCTTAGAGCCCGATGATAGCTAAGTTTTAAACATCTTCGAGGCTGAGGATGGCTAAATTTACAACAGCTTTGAATCGACCGTGTCTAAATTTTAAACAACATCGAGGCCAAGCATGGATAAAGTTGCAAAATCTTCGAGACCAAGCATGGCGAAATTTTCAAGAACTCGAGGGTGGACATTGCTCAATTTTACAATCTTCAAGGCCAAGCATGGAGATATATGAAATGTCTGAGATGCTGAGGATGGCTAAATTTTAACCGTCTTCGAGGCCGCTGATGGATAAATTTTACACAGCTTTGAAATTGAGCATGTCTGAATTATAAACATCTTCGAGGCCAAGCATGGATAAATTTTCAACGTCTTCGTGACCAAGTATGGCTAAATTTTCAACAGCTTCGAGGTCAAGCTTGGCTCAATTTTAAAAATCTTAGAGGCCGGGCATGGCTAAATATAAACATCTTAGGGCCTGAGGGTGGCTAAAATTTGACCATATTTGACACCGAACACGTCTAAATTTTAAACTTCTACCAGGTCGAGCATGGCTACATTTTAATCATCTTTGAGGCCGAGGATGGCTAAAATTGAACCAACCTTGAGGCCGAGGATGGATAAATAATAAACAGTTTTGAAATCGAGCGTGTCTAAATCTTAAACATCTTCGATGCCTAACATGGCTAAATTTTCAACATCTTAGAGGCCGAGCATGGCTAAATTTTAAATGTCTCAGAGACCAAGCGTGGCTCAATTTTCAACATCTGCGAGGCTGAGCATTCCTAAATTTTAACCATCTTCGTGGCTCAGCATGGCGTCATTTTAAACGTCTCAGACACGAGGATGGCTAAATTTAAATTGTCTCAGAGGCCGAGCAGCAGTAACTTTTCAATGTCTTTGAGGCCGAGTATGGCTACATTATAAACATCTTGTCGGCCGAGAATGAAAAAATCTAAACATTTTTGAGGCGGGTCATGACTAAATTTTAATCGTCGTCGAGGCGAAGTTTGGCTACATTTTAAACAATTTTGAGGCCGAGGATGGCTAAATTTTCAACAGCTTCGAAGCCGAGGATTGTTATATTTTCAACATCTTTGAAATCGAGCGTTTTGGATTTTTAAACATCTTCGAGGCGAAGCGTGGCAAAATATTGAACATCTTCGAGGCCGAGAATGGCTAAATGTTCAACATCTTCGATGCCGAGCATGGCTAAATATTAATCATTTTAGGAGACGAGCATGGCTAAATTTTAAACATCTTCGAGGTTGCACATTGCTAAATTTTACCATTTTCAAGGCCAAGCATGGCAACATTTTAAATATCTTAGAGGCCTCACATGGGTAAATATTAAACATCTTGGAGGCCGAGGATGGCTAAATTTTAAAATCTTCGAGGCCGAGCGCAGCTAAATTTTAAAAGTCTCAGAGGCGGAGCATGGCTACATTTTCAGTGTCTTCGGGGCCGGCGATGGCAAAAACATCAACAGCTTCGAGGCCGAGCATGGCTAAATTTTGACCATGTTTGAGTCCGAACACGGCTAAATTTTGAACATCTACTACGTCGAGCATGCCAAAATATTAAACATGTTACGGCCGAGAATGTCTAAATTTTAACCATCTTCGCGGTTGAGGATGGTTAAATTTTCAACAGCTGTGAAATCGAACGTGTCTAAATGTTAAATATGCTCGAGGCCGAGCAAGGCTAAATTTTAAACATTTTCGAGGCTGAGGATGGCTACATTTTAAACTTCTTCTAGGCCGAGAATGAAAATATTTTGACCATCGTTGAGGCAGCTCATTTTAAGCATCTTCGAGCCGAAGCACAGCTAAATTTTCATCATCCTCCAGGCCGAGCGAGGCTACATTTTCAAAATCTCCTTGGTTGGACATTGCAAATTTTACTATCTTCGACGCCAAGCACGGCAAAATTTTAAACATCTTAGAGGCCGAGCATGGCTACATTTTAAACGTCTCTGAGGCCAAGTATGGCTAAATTCCTACCATCGCCAAGGCCGAGCATTGAAAATGTGAAACGCCTCAGAGACATGGCTAAATTTTCAGTTTCTTCAAGGCCGAGGACGGCGAAATTTTAAACATCTTCGATGCCGAGGATAGCTAAACTTTCAATATCTTCGAGGCCGAGGATGGTTAAATTTCAACAGCTTTGAATCGAGCGTGTCTAAATTCTAAACACGTTCGTGGCCAAGCATGGATAAATTTCAACCTTTTCGAGACTGAGCATGGATAAGTTTCAACATCTTCCAGGCCAAGAATGGCGAAATATGTAACTCCTTGCAGACCGAGGATGGCTATATTTTAACCATCTTCAACGTCGAGGATGGCTAAATTTTAAACGTCCCTCAGGCTGAGCTTGGCTAAATTTTGTTCGAGGCAGAGGATGGCTAAATCATCAACAGCTTCGAGACTGAGCATGGCTAAATTTTAAACATCTCAGACGCCGAGGATGGCTAAATTTTAAACGTCTTAGAGGCCGAGGATTTTTACATTTTCAATAGATTTGAAATCGAGCGTGTGAAAATTTTAAACATCTGCGAGTCCAAGAATGGCTAACTTTTCAAAATCTTGGTGGTTAGGCATTGCTAAATTTTACAATCTTCAACATCGAGCATTGAAAAATTTCAAACATCTTTGAGGCCGTGCATGGCGGGATTATTTACACCTTAGATGGCCGAACATGGCTAAACTTTAACCATCTCCAAGGCCGAGGTTGGCAAAGTTTTTAACACCTTCGAGGTTGGGAATTTTCTGAATTTTACCATCTTCAATCCAAGCATGACGAATTTTAAAAAGTCACAGAGGCCGAGGGTGGCTGAATATTAAATGTCTCAGAGATCGACCATGGCTAAATTTTCAATGTCTTCGAGAGCGAGGATGGTTACATTTTAAACATCTTCTTGGCCGTAGAGGTAGTCATGAGGTAGATCATGACTAAATTTTCAACAACTTCAAGGCCAAGCATGGCAAAATTTGAAACACCTTTGAGGCCGAGGATGGCTAAAATTTAAACGTCTTCGTGTCCGCGGACGGCTACATTTTAACCATCTTTCTGTCCGAACACGGCTAAATTTTAAACTTCTCCTGGGCCGAGCATGGCTAAAATTTAAACTTCTCCTGGGCCGATCATGGCTAAATTTTAAACATCTTAGAGGCCGATGATGGTTAAATTTTAAATGTCCCAGATGCCGGGCGTGGCTACATTTTCAGTGTCTTCGAGGACGAGGATGGCTAAATCTTCAACAGCATCGAGGCTGAGCATGGCTAAATTTTAAACACCTTAGATGCTGAGTCTGGTTAAATTTTAGCTGTCTTCGAGAACGAAGATGGTTAATTTTCAACAGCTTTGAAATCGAGCGTGTCAATATTTTAAATATCTTCGAATCAAAGCATGGCTCAATTTAAGCATCTTGAAGGCCGAGCATGGCTAAATGTTCAACATCTTCGAGGTTGGGCATTTCTTAATGTTACCATCTTCAAGGCCAAGATTGGCGAAATTTGAAAGGCCTTGGAGGCCGAGCATGGCTTAATTTGAACCATCTCCAAGGCCGAGCATGGTGAATTTTAAACATCTTTGATGCCGAGTAGGGCTAAATTTTAACCATCTCCAAGGCCAAGCATGGCGAATATTAAACATCTTCGATGCAGATGTTGGCTAAATTTTCAACATCTTCGAGGATGGGAATGGGTAAATGTTACCATCTTCAAGGGTAAGCATGGCTACATTTTCAGTGTCTTCGAGGATGAGCATGGCTAAATCTTCAACAGCAACGAAGCCCAGCAGAGCTAAATTGCAACGTCTTAGGGTACGAGGGTGGTTAAATTGTCAGCATCTTTGAGTCCGAACACGGCTAAATTTCAAAAATCTTCGAGGCCGAGGATGGTTAAATTTTAACCGTCTTCGACGCCAAACATGGCTAGATTTTAAACTTCTTAGATGCCGAGCATGGCTATATTTTTAACATCTTAGAGGTTGGGGATTGCTAAATTTTACCATCTTCAAGGCTAAGCATGGCGAAAATTGAAGCACCTTAGATGCCGAGAATGGCTAAACTTTAAATGTTCCAGAGGCCGAGCATGGCTAAATTTTCAGTTTCTTCAAGGCCGAGGAAGGCAAAATCTTTAACATCTTAGAGGCCGAGCATAGCTAAATTTAAACGTCGTAGGGTCCGAGGATGGCTACATTTTGACCATCTTTGAGTCCGAATACAGCAAAGTTTTAAACTTCTACTGGGCCGAGCATGGATAAATTTTAAACATCTTAGAGACCAAGGATGGCTCAATTTCAAATGTCCCAGATGCCGGGCATGGCTACATTTTCAGTGTCTTCGAGGCCGAGGATGGCTGAATCTTCAACAGCTTCGAGATCGAGCATGACTAAATTTTAATCATCTTGGATGCTTGAGTATGGCTAAATTTTAATTGTCTTCGAGAACGACGAATGTTAATTTTCAACAGCTTTGAAATCGAGCGTGTCAAAAGGTTAAATATCTTCGAATTGAAGCATGGCTAAATTTTAAACATCTTAGAGTCCAAGCATGTCTAAATGTTCAACATCTTCGAAGTTGGGCATTTCTAAATTTTACCATCTCCAAGGCAAAGTGTGGCGAAATTTGAAACGCCTTGGTGGCCGAGCATGGCTTAATTTTTTCCATCTCCAATAACGAGCATGGCGAATTTTAAACATCTTTGATGTAGAGTACGGCTAAATTTTAACCATCTCCAAGGCCGAGAGTGGCGAATATTAAACATCTACGAGGCCGATGTTGGCAAAATTTTTAACATCTTCGAGGATGGGAATAGGTAAATGTTACCATCTTCAAGGCCAAGCATGACAACATTTTAAACGTCTCAGAGGCCTAGTATGTCTAAATTTTAATCTTCTTCTCGGCCGAGCATTGCTAAATTTTAAACATCTTAGTGGCTGAGGATGGCTAACATTTAACCATCTTCGACGCCAAACATGGCTAGATTTTAAACTTCTTAGAGGCCAAGGATGGCTATATTTTCCACATCTTAGAGGTTGGGCATTGCTACATTTTACCATCTTCAAGGCTCAGCATGCCGAAATATGAAACGCCTTAGATGACGAAGATGGCTAAATTTTAAATGTTCCAGAGACCGAGCATGGCTAAATTTTCAGTGTCTTCGAGGCCGAGGATGGTGAAAAAATGATCATCTTAGTGGCCGAGCATAGTGAAATTTAAACGTCTTAGCGTCCGAGGATGGCTAAATTGTGACTATCTTTGAGTCCGAACACAGCTAAATTTTAAACTTCTCCTAGGCCGAGCATGGCTAAATTTTAAACATTTGAGAGGGCGAGGATGTCCAAATTTTCAACACCTTCGAAGTTGGGCATTGCAAAATTTTACCATCTTCTAGGCTAATCATGGCGAAATTTGAAACGCTTTCGGGGCCGAGGATGACTAAACTTCAAATGTTCCAGAGGCCAAGCATGGCTAAATTATCAGTGTCTTCGAGGCCGAGGAAGGCAAAATCTTTAACATGTTCGCGGTGGAGCATAGCTAAATTTAAACGTCTTAGAGTCCAAGGATGGCTACATTTTGACCATCTTTGAGTCTGAACACGGCTAAATTTTAAACTACTACTGGACCGAGCATGGTTACATTATATTTTTAAATTTAGAATACCCAATTATTTTTCCAATTATGGGACACATTGCCGTGGCCAATCCACCAAACCCGCACATCTTTGGGTTGTGGGGGTGGATCCCACGCAAATACGGGGGGGGGGGATGTGCAAACTGCACATGGACAATGACACAGGTCCTCAGCGCCGTAGGCAGCAATGCTAACCACTGTGCCACCGTGCTGCCTATGGCTAAATTCTAAACATCTTAGAGGCCGCAGATGGTTAAATTTTAACCGTCTTTGACGCCAAACATGGCTAGGTTTAAACTTCTTAGAGGTCGAGCATGGCTACATTTTCAACATCTTAGAGTTTGGGGATTGCTAAATTTTACCATCTTCAAGGATAAGCATGGCGATATTTGAAACACCTTAGACGCCGAGAATAGCTAAACTTTAAATGTTCCAGAGGCCGATGCATGGCTAAACTTTCAGTGTCTTCGAGGCCGACGAAGGCAAAATCCTTAACATCTTAGAGGCCGAGCAGAGCTAATTTTAAACATCTTTGATGTCGAGTAGGGCTTAATTTTAACCATCTCCAAGGCGGAGCATTGCGAATATTAAACATCTTCGAGGCCAATGTTGGCTAAATCTTAAACATCTTAGAGGTTGGGCATTGCTAAATGTTACCATCTTCAAGGCTAAGCATGGCAAATTTTGAAACGCCTTAGATGCCGAGAATGGCTAAACTTTAAATGTTCCAGAGGCCGAGCATGGCTAAATTTTCAGTGTCTTCGAGGCCGAGAGTGGCGAAATCTTAAACATGTTAGAGGCCGATGAAGGATCTTATGATTACGAAGTTTATTCAATTCAGGGTTACCGGTTGTTCTTGTACATTGCTGAAACTCAGTAGAAATTCAAGTTAAAACTTGTCAGGTGCAAATAAGAATTGTTTTATTTGGAATTCATTGGTTACAACTTGAAAATCTTTTAAAAGGTAGTTTGTGGACAATTTGATTTTCTTCAAAGAATCACAGGAATTATCTTCTGAGACAATAGCCCAAACACAACTTTAAAAGTTAAAGTCTGAAGTCAAAGTCTGAAAATGAAATACGAATACAGAACTCTTTTCTAATTCGCTTCCTTTCCTTTATGGCTCTCTCTGTCTGTCTCTCTGGCTCTCTGTCTGTCTCGCTTTCTCTTTTTCTTTCTCTCTCCTAAAATGGTGGCCAAATCGTCCATGGATATACTATTTCATATCTGTCTTAAGCGATCCGATCACACCCCAATATAATCCTAATTGGATTGGGTTAGACTCAAACAAATATGATTTGCTAGCAAGCTGTCCATCTTCACGATGTAACATTACTTCCAATTGTTGCCTGCTTGCATGTTAAAGAATGCAATATTGTGCTTTATCAAAACCAGTAAAAACTGGTCTAATGCTGACCTACCTATTGGCACAATAGAGACCTCATGCTGACGTTACTGCTGCAAAAATGGAGACCTTATGTTATATCGTCATGCCACGCTGGGCATAACTCCGAAAATATAATTCAAACTGTCTTTTATAAGATTGTTTCAATGAGAATGTTGGAATCAAATATATATATATATATATTATATTTGATTCGATGTTTTAACTGTCCATTTATTAAAAACAAGGCAACACAGTCTAAAATGTTTCAGCTTGGATAATCATGGGATGTAATTCACCCTAATCTCAAACGGCGGTTGAGTCGTACAATCCTTCATTTTTATTCCTCGTTGCCATGGATTCAACACTTGTCCCTGGAAAAATGTAATGATCTTATCAGACTTCTCTGTTAGTTGTAAACTCATGACTGAGTTTGAAATTATATCGTTTCTTTCATTTAGAAACTGGGAATTAATATGTATGCTTTAAGCAGCTTTTTACCTGTATTAAGTGTATTTAAAAAACCTGGCTTCTACAGGGTGATAACGGGGGAGAGGGTGATATCAGGGTTGGGGAGATATCGGAGTGGGGGTGATATCGGGGTGGGGGTGATATCGGGGTGGGGGTGATATCGGGGAGGTGGTGATATCGGGGAGGCGGTGATATCGGGGAGGGGGTGATATCGGGGAGGGGGTGATATCGGGGTGGGGGTGATATCGGGAAGGGGGTGATATCGGGGTGGGAGTGATATCGGGGAGGGGGTGATATCGGGGTTGTGTGGCCAGGGGGGAACGGGCCGCCATCTTGTGTCACCAGTGGAGTCCCGGCCACCATCCTGTGTTGCCAGGGGAGACACGGCCGTCATCTTGTGTCGCCAGGGGGTACCCGGCAACCAACTTGTGTCGCCAGGGTAGTCTCGGCCGCCATCTTGTGTCGCCAGGGTAGTCCCGGCCGCCATCTTGTGTCGCCAGGGAAGACCGGGCCGCCATCTTCTGTCGCTAGGGTAGACCCGGCCGCCATCTTGTGTCACCAGTGGAGACCCGGCGGCCATCCTGTGTCGCCAGGGGACACCCGGCCGCCATATCGTGTCGCCAGGGGAGACCTGGCGTCCATATTTTGTCGCCAGGGGAGACCCGGCCGCCATCTTGTTTTGCAGGGGAAGTCTGGCCGCCATCTTGTGTCGCCAGGGGAGACCTAGCCGCCATTTGGTGTTGCCAGGGTAGACCCGGCCGCCATCTTGTGTCGCCGGGGGAGACCCGACCGCCATCTTGTGTTGCCGGGGGAGACCCGACCGCTATGGGGGGAGTCACACCCAGCTGATCGGCCAGGGGGAGAGTGACACCCACCCACCGACAGTCCCTCCTGGTAATGCAGAATGGTAAATCAGGGTGATTCTGGCTGGGGATGGTCAGTGTGACCGGCAGTGGGCGAGGAGAGAGAGGCCGTGTGGGTGGGTGGGCTTTCCTGTCATCATGGAATGAATGGAACTAAAGGGAAATTTCAGTACCTTTTTCAACTGCTGCCTGAACTGAGTCTGTGTGACGGCGTAAATGGCTGTGTTTGTGCAGCAACTCAGGAGCTGCAGCATGAAGCCCAAATCCTGAACATAATAATCTAACCATACAGCCTCATACCCCAGCCAGTACATCCGGAACCATATAGAATAAACCATTAACGTTGACCATAAGAGGATGAAATTGGCGGATACAATAAACAGTAAAATGATGGATTTCCTCCGACACTCCATCTCTGGGTCTGTGGGCCTCTCCCCACTGCGGTGAGCCCGGAGTCTCCTGCGGGCCCTGCTGCTCACCACAATGTGTCTGACGGTGAGAACATTGAGCAGCAGAATCAGGGCAAATGGAACAGCCGGGGTTAGAATGTGGTGGAGGAACTCGATTGTGACCCAGGCCGGAGAGAACTGAGCAGCTAGTGAGACATAACACAACGAGGGGACGTTCCGCAGCGAATACCAACCGGTCAGCATAAACCCCCAGAAAATGTTCTTCAGACAGCTCAGCACAGTAACTGTTCCCAGAACCACAGCCGCCCTTTTCTCGCTGCAATATTTACTTTTCAGCTTCGGACAACAAATGGCCACAAATCGATCAAAGGTGAACGTGACAGTGAACCAGACAGAACAGTCAGTGGCTGCATAAAGCAGGGTGGCGTGGATATTACACACGGGCATGGAGTCCAGGAAATAAAACTGTTCCTCAAAAACAATGGGAATGTGTCTCAATATCAGGTCGAGAATAACGACCAGTAAATCCCCCACTGCCATGGCCACCAGGTAACAAGTCACGCATTTGGAAAGCCCACAGTTTTTTCTCTTCAGGATCACAATTGTGATGAGGTTCACTGTGAGGTGGGGAAATAAACAATTAAATTATACATCAGCATGGGAAAGACTTTACAATTATGGTCGACGTGGAGTTGATGAAGTCATATATATATATATATACTAATACGCACACTAGCACACATACAGAGACTGTAATACACTGACACACACATACAGAGACTGTAATACACTCACACAGGCATTAACACACTCGCACACAAACAGAGACAGTAATACACTCACACAGAGACACTAACACACTCGCACACACACTCACACGCACACATACAGAGACATTAATACACTTACACTCACACATGCACTGACACACACTCACAGACACCAACACGCATACGTACAGAGACAGTATGGTCGACACTGTGCTGACAAATTCATATACATATACAGACATACACTAACACACACACAGACACTAACACACACACTCACAGCCACTAACACAAACAGACACTAATACACACACAATCACAGGCACTGACACACACAGACACACACAGACAGGCACTGACACACACACTCAAAGACACTAACATTCGCACACAGACACTGACACACACACTCACACAGACACTAACACATACATATAAAGAGACAGTAATACACACACACCCTCAGACACTAACTCACACACACTAACAAACACTATCCACATACACACATGCAAAAACACACACACAGGCACGAATACACATACTCACAGGCACACACAGACACTAATACACACACACATACACTAGTACACGGGGACACACAGACAATAACACTCACACATACACTAACACACAAACACAGACAGTAATACACTCACCTACAAAGACACTAATGCACACTCACAAATATACTAATACACACACTTACACAAATGGACACTAACATACACTCACAGACACAGATACACTAATACAAACACTCAGAGAAACAGAGACACTAATACACACACTCATAGACACACAGATACACTAACACACACTCAAGGACACATACAGACAATAATATACACTCTCAGACACACACAGGCACTAAACCACACACTTCCAGATACATTGATACACACGCCCACCGACACACATAGACACTAAAACACACATTCACACACAGAAACACGAAATATACACAGAGACGCACGGACACACACATATACACTTGTACACAGCTCACAGACAGAGGCACAGCTACACACACACTAATAGAGACACTGACAGACACAGACACTAATACATTCATACACACAAACACAGACAATAATGCACACATTCCCATATACACTAATGCACACACTCACAGACACATGGAGAAGCTACTTCACACACACACATACTCGAATACATACACTCACAGACACACAGAGACACAAATATACACACTCACAGACACACAGAGACACTAATACACGCACCCACAGACACAGAGACAGTAATACACACACTCACGGACACACAGAGACACTAATACACTCACTCACACACAGAGATTCTAATACACACACTCACAGAGACACGGAGACACTAATGTACACGCTTACACACACACTAATACACACACTCGCAGACACACAGATACTCTAATGCACACACTCACACATACAGACATACTCTAAGACACAAACTCACAGACACACAGAGACTCTGTCATGTGAGAGAATATTTAAGAAATGGGTGTTTTTTAATGGCTGTGTACATAAATATCTGTTGTGAATAACCTTACAGAAACTGCAGTGATGTGAGAGTATGGGTGGAGCTGGGCTGTCTGCCAGCTTTTTACCTTCGTTTTAGGCTGTTTGCTGCAGGGTGTGTTTTAAGTTTGTCCACAGTATTGGAGCTGAAGCCAGACAGAACAGGTGTACTGTTGTTCTCTCTGCCATGAAAAAACTATTTATTGATGCTTTGTTGAAATCAGAATTATAAATGTTCTCAGTAGTGAATGTATACCTAATGTGCTTCTGTTGAAAGGTGTTTCTAAAGACCTCTGATGTTAAAACGACAGCTTCCGGATTACTCAGTGTTGTATTCTTTGGGGGTTGTATTTGAATTAATGGTTGCTAAGATGTTCACTGTATGTTTTGAAAAGATAAACTTGAGTTCATTGAATAAAATTATTTTGCTTTAAACAATTCTATTCCATTTCTGCTGCACCGCACCTGTAGAGTGGGCCCTGTGCTCCCCAGTCCACAATCTATTAAACATTGTGGGTCAGGGGAAATCAATGAGACACTTTGGGGTTCTCTAAACCCTGGTTCATTACAAAACTAACACACACTCACAGATACGCAGAGATACTAATACACAAACTCACAGACAGACAGAGACAGGAACACACACTCACAGATACGCAGAGATGCGAATACACAAACCCACAGACACACAGAGACAGTAACACACACTCACAGATACGCAGATATACTAATACACAAACTCACAGACACACAGAAACAGTAATACACACACTCGCAGACACACAGAGACACCAATACACACACTACAGACACACAGAGACAGTAACACACACTCACAGAGATACGCAGAGATACTAATATACACACTCACAGACACAGAGACACTGATACACACTATCACAGACACACAGAGACACCGAACACACACTCACAGACACACATATAAACTAATACACACACTCACAGACACACAGAGACACTAATACACACACTCACTGACACACAGGGACACTAATACACACACTGACAGACACACAGAGACACCAATACACACACTCACATATACACAGAGACACCAAAACACACACACACAGACACACAGAAACAGTAATACACACACTCACAGACACACGGAAACACAAACACTCCCTCACAGGAACACATAGACACTAATACACACACTGACAGACACACATAGACACAAATACACACTCGCAGACACATATACACTAATATACACACACAGGCACGCAAAGGCACTAATACACACACTCATATACACACCGATACAGTAATACACACACAAGCACAGAGACACTAACACGCACTCACACACACAGACACTAATACACACACTCACAGTCACACCGATACACTAATACATACACTCACATACACACGGAGACACTAATACACACACTCAGACACACAGAGAAACTAACACACACCCACAGACACAAAGACAATAACACACACTCACAGACACACATAGACACTAATGCACACACACAGAGAAACACACACAGAGACAGTAATGCACACACACAGACACACAGAAACACCAATACACACACTCACAGATACACAGAGACACCAAAACACACTCACAGACAGACAGAGACACTAACACACAGTCACAGATACGCAGAGATACTAATACACAAACTCACAGACACACATAAACAGTAATACACACACTCACAGACACACGGAAACACAAACACTCCCTCACAGAAACACAGAGACACTAATACACACACTGACAGACACACATAGACACAAATACACACTCGTAGACACATATACACTAATATACACACACAGGCACGCAAAGGCACTAATACACACACTCATATACACACAGATACAGTAATACACACACTCACAAGCAAAGAGACACTAACACACACTCACACACAGACACTAATACACACACTCACAGTCACACCGATACACTAATACATACACTCACATACACACGGAGACACTAATATACACACCCAGACACACAGAGAAACTAACACACACCCGCAGACACACAGACTAATGCACACACACAGACAAACACATACAGAGACAGTAATGCACACACTCACAGACACACAGATACACTAACACACACACACTGACAGACACACACAGAGATAGCAATGCACACACTGACAGACACACAGAGACACCAATGCACACACTCACAGACACACAGAACACAAAACACACACACTGACACACCGAGGCACTAACACACAGTCACAGAAACGCAGAGATACTAATACACAAACTCACAGACACACAAAACAGTAATACACACACTCACAGACAAACAGAAACACAAACGCTCACTCACAGACACACAGAGACATTAATACACACACTGACAGACACACATAGACAATAATACACACTCGCAGCCAGACAAACTAATATACACACACAGGCACACAAATACACTAATACACACACTAATATACATACATATACAGTAATACACACATTCACAAACACAGAGACACTAACACACACTCACATACACATACTCTAATACACACACTCACAGTCACACATATACACTAATATATACACTCACGGACACACAGAGATAGTAATACACACACTCACAGACACACAAAAACACTAATACACACTGACAGACACACAGCGACACTAATACAAGCACTCACAGACAGACAGAGACAGTAATACACACACTAACAGACACACAGAAACACTAACACACACTCACAGGAACACATAGACACTAATACACACACTCACAGACACACAGAGACAGTAATAAACACACTGACAGACAGACCGAAACACTAATACACACACTCGCAGACACAAATAGACATTGACAAACACAGTCATAGACACACAGACACTAACGCACACTCAAACACACGCAGAGAGACTAATAGACACGCACTCGCAGACACACAGATATACTAAAACACACTCACAGAAACACAGAGACACTGGTACACACACACAGACACACATAGACACCAATACACACACTCACAGGCATAGAGACACTAATACACACAGTCGCAGACACACAGAGACACTAACACACACTCACAGACACACAGAGACACTAATACACACACTCGCAGACATGCAGAGAGACGAATAGGCACGCACCCGCAGACACACATACACTAGCACACACTCACAGACACACAGAGACACGAACATACACTCACAGAAACACAGAGACACTGACACACACACTCAGGGACACACAGAAACACTAATACACACGCTCACAGACATAGAGACACTAAAACACAAACTCACAGACACGCATAGACAGTAATACACTCTCTAACAGACACACAGATACACGAATACACACACTCGCAGACAAAGAGAGACACTAATACACAAACTCACAGTCGCACAGAGTCTCGAATGCACAAACTCACACACAGTCATTAATACACACACTCACACACCCTTAGACATTAATGCACACACTCTCTCACACACTCACATATAGGGAAACTACTTCACACACACACACACATTCACCAATACTCACACTCACAGGCACACATATACACTAATATACACACTGACACATACACAGAGACAGCATTACACACACTAACCCACACAGAAACACTAATACACACACTCACACACAGAGATACTAATACACGGAGAAAGCTAATACACTTCCACACACAGATACACTAATACACAAACTCAAGATACACGAATACACACACTCATACACACAGACTCTAATGCACACACTCCAACACACACATAGACTGTAATACATACACTCACAGCCACAGAAACACTGATACACACCCTCTCTAACAGACATAACCACTAATACACACACTGACAGACAGACACTAATACACACACTGACACTAATACACACTCACAGACACACACATCCACTAATACACACACTTACAGACACACAGACATTAATACACACAATTACAGACACAGAGAGACATCATTACACACACTCACAGACACACACTCACAGACACACAGAGACACTAACACACACTCACAGAGACACACACACACACAGACAGTAATACACACACTCACAGAGACACTAATACACACTCACACACATACACTACTAAACACACCACAGACATACAGGGATAGTAATACACACACAGAGACACACAGAAACACGAATACTCACACTCCCAGTAACGCAGAGACACAAATACACACACGCACACCCACTTTGACGTTAATGCCCACACTCACAGATACACATAGATACACTACTTCACACAAACACATATTCACCAATACTCACACTCACAGGCACACAGGTACACTAATAAAAATACACTGACACATACACAGAGACAGCAGTACACACACTCACACACACAAAAACACTAATACACACACTCACATACAGAGATAATAATACACAAACTCAAGACACACAGTGAAAGCAATACACACTTTCACACACACATAGACACTAATACACAAACTCAAGACACACACAACACTAATATACATACTCTCACACACAGGTAGACAGTAATACACACACTCACAGCTACAGAGACCCTTGCACAGACATACAGACACACAGACACTAACACATACTGACAGACACACAGAGACACTAGTACACACACTGACATACACACAGAGACACTAATACACATACTCACAGACACAGTGACAAGTAATACATTCGCTCACAGACACAGAGAGGCACTAATGCACACACTCACAGACACACAGATACCAAATACACACACTCACAGACACACAGATACAATAATAAACACACTCAAAGACAGACAGAGACACTAATACACACCCTCACAGACACACAGATACACTAATATACACTCACACACACATACACTAATACACACACTCACATACACAGAGATAGTAATACACACACTCTGACACAAATACGCTAATACACACACACAGAGGTACAAATACAAACACTGACACGCACACAGATATACAATACGCACACTCACAGGCACACACAGTCACTAATACTCACCACAGACAGACAAATACACTAATACACACAACCACAGCCACACAGAGACACTAATACACACACTCACAGACACACAGAGACACTAACACCCAGTCACAGACACTAATACACTCACTTACGGACACACATAGACACGAACACACTCACAAACACACAGAGTCACTAATATACACTCAGACACAGATACACTAATACAAACACTCACAGACACACATAGACACTTATACACACTGACAGACACACAGAGACACTAAAACACACACACAGACACACAGAAACACTAATACACACTCACAGACACACATTGACACCAATACGCAAACACAGGCACACAGAGAATCTAATATACACTTACACACACACACACTAATGCACAAGCTCACAGACACACAGAGACAATAATACACACTCACAGGCACACAGAGACGCTAATACACACATACACACAGATATACTTTACACACAAACAGGCACACAGAGTCTCTAATACACACTCACACACACTAATATACACACTCACAGACCCACAGGGATACTAATACACACGCACTCACAGACACAGAGACACTAACGCACACTCACATCACACAAAAACACTATTACACACACTCACAGACACACAGACTAACTAATACACAGACAAACAGACACACAGAGACACTGATACACACAAGCAGACACAGAGACACGAATACGCACACTCACAGACATAGAGACACTAATAAGCACACTGACAGGCACACAGAGACACTAACACACACACACAAACACGCAGAAACACTAAGACACACACTCAGGCACAGAGACTCTTATACACACGCACAGACACACATATATACTAAAACACAAACTCGCAGACACACAGTGACACTAATACACACTCACATACACAGACACTAATACACACACCCTCCCAGACACACGGAGGCACTAATACACACACAGACGCAGAGACACCAATACCCACTCACACCCAGAGGCACGAATACAAACACTGATACGCACACAGATATACTAATACGCACACTCAAAGACACACAATGACACTAATACACACTCGCCGATAGACAAATACACTGATACACACACTCACAGACACATATAGACGCTAATACACCCACTTACAGACACACTGAGACACTAGCAAACACTCACAGACACACAGAGACACTAATACACACACTTACAGACACACATAGACACTAATATACACACTAAGACACAGATGCAATAATACAAACATCCACAGACACATAGCGATACTAATGCACACACTCACAGACACATTGAGCCACTGACACACACTCACAGACACACAGAGACACTAATACACACACTTACAGACACACAGATACACTAATATATACACTCAGACACAGTTGCAATAATACAAACACTCAAGGCACACATATATACTAATACATTCAGAGACACAGAGAGACAAATAGACACTCTCACACACATACACTAATACACACACTCACAGGCACACAGAGAGAAATACACACACTCACAGACACACAGAGACACTAATACACACTCACAGACAGACATTTACACTAATACATGCACTCTCACCCACAGGTACACTAACACTCACACAGAGCGACAGTAATACACACACAGGCAGACATATACACAAATACGCACACTCACAGACGCACACATTGAGACAGTAATACACACACTCACACACATAATTTACCACACGCGCACGCCAACAACCGCACCTGCACATCAACACACACATAACGAAGTACACAAATACACATCCACTCATACACCAACACCCTCACACAAACTCTCAACTACGCACATACACACACACCCACACATGCATCCACACTCGCAAGCCCACACACTCTCCCACATACACACTGACACTCATATAAACATACACCCACACACAGTAATACACACTAATACACTGTATACTCACACATTCAAAATTCACATAGGCTGAAACACTCACTCACACACACGCACACACATGCACGCATACACGCTCATACCTAGACACACACCAACACACATTCACACAATACCTGCACACACACACACACACACACACACACACACACACACACATACCCATATAGACACACATCATGAATGCACCTAGATACACCCAACCACGTACCAGAAAGACCCGCTCATAACTACACACAATCTCACAGGTTCACACACATTCACGGCCTCACACAACCATCCTCAGGCACTCCCAACGCAGACAATCACCCCCACACAGACACATACCTACAAACACACACACACAAATACTGCGCACTAAACACAAACCAACAAGTACACATCCAATACACATGTTCACCCACACCCACAACCACACCTGCACACGCACCCTGACACACAACCACACACACACTCACTGCCACAGATCCAAAACCCAACCCCACCCACACATATATACTCATGCACACAAATGCACACACATTAAATGCCCAAACACACACAAGCAGACACACACCACACATACCCATACACACACCAACCTCACACAAACACAGGCAAAACATAACCACATTCAAATACTATCCCTTCCACACACACACAATCAAACCCTCAAACACACACCCACACTCACGCAATGCCAGCAAACGGAAACATACATTCCCCCACACACAAATATACCACACAACAGACACACACCCTCGCACACACACACACACACCGTCACAATCAGCCGCCCCCAACACATACACACGCTCATACACACACACACCTTCATACACACACACACTCACACACACACACTCCCATAAACACACACACATCCTCACACACACCCTCACACAGTCACACTCCAGCCCAAACTCTCACAGCGACTTACACACTCACAACCACAAACACCCTCACACAAGCGCATTCTGACACACACATAAGCCCACGCACATACTCTCACACGGACCAAAGAAAAACATACTCACAAACGGTCTCAATCACAATGTCACACACACACTGACACAACATTTACATCTGGTACATTTTATACTGTCAGTGGTGTGTGGAGTGCTGGGTGCCTGATGGGGCTCTGGTACATTGTGTAATGTCAGTGGTGTGTGTTATGCTGGGTGCCTGATGGGGCTGTGGTACGTTCTGTACTGTCAGTGGTGTGAAGTGTGATGTGTGACTAATGGGAGTGCGGAACATTGTGTACAGTCGGTGATGCATAGTGTGCTGCGTGCCTGATGGGGCTGTGGTACATTGTGTACCGTCAGCACTGTGTGTGTCCTGGGCGACTGATGGTTCTGTGGAACATTGTGTACTGCCAGTGGTGTTTGGTGTCCTGGGTGCCTGATGGGGATCTGGTACATTGTGTACTGTCAGTGATGTGTGGTGTGCTGGGTGCCTGATGGGGCATTGGTACATTGTGCTGGGTGCCTGGTGGGGCTGTGAGACATTGTGTACTGTCAGTGGTGTGCTGGGTGCCTGATGGGGGGTCAGGTATGTTGTGTACTGTCAGTCGTGTGTGGTGTACTGCGTGCCTGATGGATCGGAGGTTCATTGTGTACTGTCAGTGGTGTGTGCTGTGCTTGGTGCCTGATGGAGGCAGCTAAATTGTGCATTGTCAGTGGTGTGTAGTGTGTTGGTTTCTTGATGGGGCTGTGGTATATTGTGGACTGTCAGTGGTGAAGGTGTACTGGGTAGCTGATAGGGTTCAGGTACGCTGCTTCCTTTCCGTGGTGTGTGGGTTGCTGGGTGCTTGATGGGGCTGTGATACATCGTGTACTGTCAGTGGTTGTGTTGTGCTGTGTGACTGATGGATCGGTGGCACATTTTGTACAGTCAGTAGAGTGTCGTTTGATGGGTGCTAAATGGGGCTGTGTTACATTGTGGACTATCAGTGGTGTGTGGTATATTGGGTACCTCATGGGGTTCAGGTACATTGCGGTCTGTCAATGTTGTGTGTGGTTCTGGGTGCCTGATGGGGGTGTGGTACATTGTGTACTGTCAGTGGTCTGAGGTGTGCCGGGTGCCTGATGAGGGTCAGGTACATGGTGTACTGTCAGTGGTTTATTTTGTGCTGGGTTCCTGATGGGTGTGTGGGACATTGTGTACTGTCAGTGGTGTGTGGTGTGCTGGCTGCTTTAATGGAGAGAGGCACATTGTATATTGTCAGTGGTGTGTTGTGTGCTGGCTGGCTGATGGCCGTGTGGTACATTGCAGACTGTCGCTGGTGTGTGATGTACTGGGTGCCTGATGGGTGTGTGGTACATTGTGAACTGTCAGTGGTGTATGGTGTGCTGGTTGCCTGATGGGGCTGTGGACGTTGTGTACCGTCAGTGGCGTGTGGTGTACTGTATGCCTGATTGGTGTGTGGTACGTTGTGTCCTGTTAGTATTGTGTGGTGTGATGTGCCTGATGAGGCTGTGGTGCATTGTGTACTGCGAGTGATGTGTTCTGTGCTGTGCGCCTGATGGGGGTATGGCACATGTTGTACTCTCAGTGGTGTGTGGTGTACTCGGTGTCTGATCGGGGTGTGGTACATTGTGTACTGTCAGTGGTATGTGGTGTTCTGGGTGCCTAATGGGGCTCTGCTACTTTGTGTACTGTCAGTGGTGTGTGTTGCGCTGTGTGCCTGATGGGGCTGCGCAGAATTATTTACTGTCAGTGGTGTATGGTGTGCCGGGTGCCTGATGGGGGTGTGGTACATCGTGTAATGTCAGTGGTGTGCGATGTACTGGGTGATTGATGGGTTTGTGGTACATTGTGTACTGCCAGTGGTTTGTGGTTTGAAGGGTGACTGATGGGGCTGTGATACATTGCGCACTGTCAGTGGTGTGCTGGGTGCCTGATGTGGGTCAGCTATGTTGTGTCCGGTCAGTGGTGTGAGGTGTGCTGGGTGTCTGATGGTGCTGTGGGACATTGTGTGCAGTCAGTGGTGTGTGGTGCCCTGGTTGCCCGATGGGGCTGTGGGACATTGTGCACTGTCATTAGTCTGTGGTGCGCTGCGTGCCTGAGGGGGGCAGGAACATTGTGTACTTTATGTGGAGTGATGTCTGCTGGGTGCCTGAAGGGGCTGTGATACATTGCGTACTGTCAGTGGTGTGTGGTGTGCTGGGTGCCTGATGGGGCTGTGGTAAATTGTGTACTGTCAGTGGTGTGTGGTGTGCTGGTTGCCGGATGGGTGTGTGGTACCATGTGTACTGTCCGTGGTTGTTTGGTGTACAGGGTGCCTGATGGGGCAGTGGTAGATTGTGTACTATCAGTGGTGTGTGGTGTGCTGGGTGCCTGATGGCGGTGTGGTACATCATGTGCTGGCAGTGACAAGGGCTGGTTTACCTCACTGGGCTAAATCACTGGTAAATCACTGGCTTTTAAAGAGGATCAAGCAGCCCAGCAGCGCTGCTCGATTCCCGTACGAGCCTCCCCGTACTGGCGCCGGATTGTGGCGAATTGGGGCTTTTCACAGTAACTAGTGAAGCCTACTCGTGACAATTAGCCATTTTCATTTCATTTTCATGTGTGCTGTGGTACATTTGTAACTGTCAGTGTCGTGTGGTGTGCTGGGTATTCGATAGGGCTGTGGTACATTGTGTACTGTCAGTGGAGTGTGGTGTTATGGGTGTCTGATGGGTGTGTGGTACATTGTGTTCTGTAAGTGGTCTTTGGTGTGCTGGGTGCCAGATGGGAGTTTGATGAATTATGTACTGTCAGTAGCGTGTGATGTACTGTATGACTGATAGGTGTGTGGTACGTTGTGTATCTTTAGTATTGTGTGGTGTGCTGTGTGCCTGATGGGGCGTTGGTACATTGTGTACAGTCAGTGGTGTGTGGTGTGCTGTGTGCCTCATGGGGCTTTGGTACATTGTGTACTGTCAGTGGTGTATGGTGTGCTGGTTGCCAGATGGGTGCGTGGTAAATTGTGTACTGTCAGCGGTATGTGGTGTGCTGGGTGCCTGACGGGAATCTGGTACATTGTTTAATGTCAGTGTTGTGCTGAGTACCTGATGAGGGTGTGATACATTGTGTACTGTCATTGGTTTGTGGTGTGCAGGGTGCCTGATAAGGGTGTGGTACATTATGTACTTTCAGTTGTGTGTGGTGTGCTGGATGCCTGACGGGAATCTGGTACATTGTGTACTGACAGTGGTGTGATGTGCTGGTTGCCTGATGGGGTTGCGGTAGATAGTGTGATGTCAGGGGTGTGTGATGTGCTGGGTGCCTGATGGGCCAGTGGCACATTGTGTGTTGTCAGTCCTTTGTGGTGAGCTGGATGCTTGTTTGGCTGCGGTACATTGTGTACTGTCAGTGGTGTGTGCAGTGCTGGGTGACTCATGGACCTGTGGTACATTGTGTACTGTCAGTAGTGTGTGGTGCGCTGGGTTCCTGATGGGGTTGTGATACATTATGTACTGTCAGTAGTGTGTGGTGCGCTGGGTTCCTGATGGGGTTGTGATACATTGTGTACTGTCAGTACTGTGTGGTGTTCTGGGTGCCTGATTTAGGTCAGATACATTGTGTACTGTCAGTGGTGTGCTGGGTGCCTGATGTGGGTGTGGTACTTTGTTAACTGTCAGTGTTGTGTGGTGTGCTTGGTGTCTGATGGGGGTGTGGTACATTGTGTACTGTCAGTGGTGTGTGGTGTGCTGGGTGCCTGATGGGGTTGTGATAAATGGTGTACTGTCAGTGGTGTGTGGAGTCCTGGGTGTCAGATGTGGTTGTGGCATATTGTGAACTGTCAGTTGTGTGTGGTGTGCTGGGTGTCTGAAGGGGCTGTGGGACACAGTGTACATTCAGTGGGGTGTGGTGCTGGGTGTATGAAGGGGCTGTGGGACACAGTGTACATTCAGTGGGATGTGGTGTGCTGGGTGTCTGAAGGGGCTGTGGAACACAGTGTACATTCAGTGGGGTGTGGTGTGCTGGGTGTCTTATCGGGCTGTGGGACACAGTGCACATTCAGTGGGTTGTGGTGTGATGGGTGCCTGATGGGGGTGTGGTACCTCGTTAAATGTCAGTGTTGTGTTGTGTGCTTAGTGTCTGATGGGGTGTGATACAATGTGTACTGTCAGTGGTGTGTGGTGTGCTGGCTGTCTGATGGGACTTTGGTACATTGTGTACTGACAGTGGGGTGTGGGGTGCTGGGTGCCTAATGGGGTTGAGGTACATTGTGTACTGTCAATGGTGTGTGCTGTGCTGGGTACCTGATGGGGCTCTGGTACATTGTGCACTGTCAATGGTGTGTGGTGTGCTGGGTGTCTAACAGGGGTGAGGTACATTGTGTACTGCCAGGGGTGTGTGGTGTGCTGGGTGCCGGGTGGGTGTGTGTGACATTGTGTACTGTCAGTGGTGTGTGGTACATTGTGTACTGTCAGGGGTGTGTGGTGTGCTGGGTGCCTGATGGAGGTGTGGTACATTGCGTATTGTGAGTGGTGTGTGTTGTACTGCGTGCCTGATTGGTGTGTGGTACAGTGTGTACAGTATGTGGTATGTAGTGTGCTGTGTGTCTGATGGGGAATTGGAACATTGTGCACTGTCGGTGGTGTTTTGTGTGCTTGGTGCCCGATGGGGATGTGATACATTGTGCACTGTCAGTGGTCTGTGGTGTTCTGGGTGCCTGAGGGTGTGGTTCATTGTGTACTGTCAGTGGTGTCTAGTGCGGTGAGCTGGGTGCCTGATGGGGGTGTGGTGCGTTGTGTACTGTCAGTAGTGTGTGGTGTGATGGGTGCCTGATGTGGGTGTGATGAATTGTGTGCTGTCAGTGTGTGTGGTGTACTGTGTGGCTGATGGGTGTGTGGGCCATTGTGTACTGTCACTGGTTTGTGGTGTGCTATTGTTCCTGATGGGCCAGTGGCACATTGTGTAATAGAACATAGAACATAGAACGATACAGCGCAGTACAGGCCCTTCGGCCCACGATGTTGAACCGACATGGGAAGTCAAAAACTAACGGCCATCTAACATACACTATGCCATTATCATCCATATGCTTATCCAATAAACTTTTAAATGCCCTCAATGTTGGCGAGTTCACTACTGTTGCAGGTAGGGCATTCCACGGCCTCATCACTCTTTGCGTAAAAAACCAACCTCTGACCTCTGTCCTATATCTATTACCCCTCAATTAAAGGCTATGTCTCCTCGTGGTAGCCACCTCCATCCGCGGTAGCAGGCTCTCACTGTCCACCCTCTCTAACCCTCTGATTATTTTGTATGCCTCTATTAAGTCACCTCTTAACCTTCTTCACTCTGACTAAAACAACCTCAAGTCCATCAGCCTATCCTCATAAGATTTTCCCTCCACACCAGGCAACATCCTGGTAAATCTCCCCTGCACCTGTTCCAAAGCTTCCACGTCCTTCCTATCATGAGGCGACCAGAACTGTACGCAATACTCCAAATGCGGCTGTACCAGAGTTTTGTACAGCTGTAAAATGACCTCATGGCTCCGGAACTCAATCCCTCTACCAATAAAGACCAACACACCATAGCACTTCTTCACAAACCTATCAACCTGGGTGGCAACTTTTAGGGATCTATGTACATGGACACCGATATCCCTCTGCTCATCCACACTACCAAGAATTTTACCATCAGCCAAATATTCTGCATTCCAGTTTTTTCTTTCCAAAGTGAATCACCTCACACTTCTGTACATTAAACTCCATTTGCCACCACTCGGCCCAGCTCTGCAGCTGATCTATGTCCCTCTGTAACCTGCAACATCCTTCCACACTGTCTACAACTCCACCGACTTTAGTGTCGTCTGCAAATTTACTCACCCAACCTTCAGTGCCCTCCTCTAGGTCATTTATAAAAATGGCAAACAGCAACGGCCCCATAACAGATCCTTGTGGTACGCCACTCGTAACTGAACTCCGTTCTGAACATTTGCCATCAACCACCACCCTCTGTCTTCTTTCAACTAGCCAATTTCTGATCCACATCTTTAAATCACCCTCAGTCCCCAGCCTCCGTATTTTCTGCAATAGCCGACAATGGGGAACCTTATCAAACGCTTTGCTGAAATCCATATACACCACATCAACTGCTCTACCCTGGTCTACCTGTTCAGTCGCCTTCTAAAAATAACTCGATAAGGTTTGTGAGGCATGACCTGCCCTTCACAAAACCATGCTGACTATCCCTAATCGTATTATTCCTATCTAGATGATTATAAACGTATCTCTTATAATCCTCTCCAAGACTTTACCCACAATGTATGTGAGGCTCACCGGCCTATAGTTACCGGGATTATCTCTACTACCCTTCTTGAACAAAGAGACCTCATTTTCTATCCTCCAGACCTCTGGCACTATTCCTGTAGCCAACGATGACATAAAAGTCAAAACCAAAGGCTCAGCAAAATCTTCCCTGGCTTCCCAGAGTATCCTCGGATAAATCCCATCAGGCCCCGGGGACCTATCTATTTTCACCTTGTCCAGAATTGCCAACACTTCTTCCCTACGCACCTCAATGCCATCTATTCTTATAGCCTGGGTCTCAGCATTCTCCTCCACAATATTATCTTTTTCTTGAGTGAATACTGACGAAAAGTATTCATTTAGTATTTCGCTTATCTCCTCAGCCTCCACACACAACTTCCCACCTCTGTCCTTGACTGGCCCTACCCTTATCCTGATCATTCTTTTATTCCTGACATACCTATAGAAAGCTTTTGGGTTTTCCTTGATCCTACCTGCCAATGACTTCTCATGTCACCTTCTTGCTCGTCTTAGTTCTCTCTTCAGATCCTTCCTCGTTTAATTGTAACTATCAAGCACCCCAACTGAAACTTCACACCTCATCTTCACATAGGCCTCCTTCTTCCTCTTAACAAGAGATTCCACTTCTTTGGTAAACCACGGTTCCCTCGCTCTACCCCTTCCTCCCTGCCTGACTGGTACGTACTTATCAAGAACACGCAATAGCTGTTCCTTGAACAAGCTCCACATATCCAGTGTGGCCAACCCTTGCAGCCTACTTCTCCAACCTACACATCCAAAGTCATGTCTAATGACATCATGATTGCCCTTTCCCCAGCTATAACTCTTTCCCTGCGGGGTCACCAAATTTTGTTCACTGTCTCCAAAGTGCTCACCTACCTCCACATCTAACATCTGGCCTGGTCCATTACCCAAAACCAAATCCAATGTGGCCTCGCCTCTTGTTGGCCTGTCAACATATTGTGTCAGGAAACCCTCCTACACACATTGTACAAAGAACAACCCATCTAATGTACTCAAACTATATATTTTCCAGTCAGTATTTGGAAAGCTAAAGTCTCCCATAACAATTACCCTGTTACTTTCGCTCTTTTCCAGAATCATCTTCTCCATCCTTTCCTCTACATCCCTAGAACTATTAGGTGGCATATAGAAAACTCCAAACAGGGTGACCTCTCCTTTCCTGTTTCTAAACTCAGCCCATACTACCTCGGAAGAAGAGTCCCCATCTAGCATCCTTTCAACCACCGTAATACTGTCCTTGACTAGCAGCGCCACACCTCCCGCTCTTTTGCCCCCTTCTCTGAGCTTACTAAAACACCTAAACCCCGGATCCTGCAACAACTATTCCTGTCCCTGCTCTATCCATGTTTCTGAAATGGCCACAACATCGAAGTCCCAGGTACCAACCCATGCTGCTAGTTCCCCTATCTTATTTCGTATACTCCTGGCATTGAAGAAGATACACTGCAAACCACCTACCTGAACACTTGCACCCTCCTGCGAAGTCAAATCTGTGCTCCTGACCTCTATACTCTCAATCTCCCTTTCCCCAAAACAACAATCCAGGTTCCCATGCCCCTGCTAAATTAGTTTAACCCCCCCCCCCCCCAAAAGCACTAACAAATCTTCCTCCCCAGGATTTTGGTGCCCATCAGGTTCAGATGTAGACCATCCTGTGTATAGAGGTCCCACCTTCCCCAGAAAGAGCCCCATAAATCTGAATCCCTCCCGCCTGCACCATCCCTGTAGCCACGTCTTTAATTCCTCTCTCTCCCTATTCCTCGTCTCACTATCACGTGGCATGGGCAACAACCCAGAGATAACAACTCTGTTTGTTCTCGCTCTGAGCTTCCATCCTCGCTCCCTAAAGGCCTGCCTGACATCCTTGTCCCCTTTCCTACCTTGTCATTAGTGCCAATGTGGACTACGACTTGGGCTTATCCCCTTCCCCCTTAAGAACCCAAAAAACACGATCCGAGGCTTCACGTACCCTTGCACCTAGGAGGCAACATACCAAACGTGTGTGTGGGTGGAGATACGTGGAGTGTCTCGGGTTTCCTCTCCACCAGAATTTATTGGCTAGGAGAAAACTTCTTCACAGAAGTCCGCGGCTCGTAGTTCCGGTTCCCCCCTTACATTATCTTTGCTCTCACAGGCAGCCTGCCACTCTCCGTCTCTCAATGTGTCCCGCCGCTCTCCTCGCGCTCTTTCACTGACTCACCGCCGCTCTCCTCGCGCTACTTCACTGACTCTCCGCCGCTCTCCTCGCGCTCTTTTATCCTGTGTCCCGGCCGCTCTCTGGCTCACAATGTGTCCCGCCGCTTCCCTTGCGCTCTTTCACTGACTAACCGCCGCTCTCCTCGCGCTCTTTCACTAACTCTCCGCCGCTCTCCTCATTCTCACTGTGTCCCGCCGCTCCACTCGCGCTCTTTCACTGACTCTCCGCCGCACTCCTCGTGCTCTTTTATCCTGTGTCCCCGCTGCTCTCCGGCTCACAATGTGTCCCGCTGCTCTCCTCGCGCTCTTTCACTGACTCTCCGCCGCTCTCCTCGCTCTCACTGAGTTCCGCCGCTCCCCTCGCGCTCTTTCACTGACTCACCGCCGCTCTCCTCGCGCTCTTTCACTGACTCTATTGTGTAGTGTCAGTGGTGTGTGGTACATTGTGTACTGTCAGTGTTGTGTGGTACATTGTGTACTGTCAGTGTTGTGCTGGGTGCCTGATGGAGACGTGGTATGTTGTGAACTAGCCGTGGTGATTCCAGTGCTGGGTGCCTGATTGGGGTGTGGGACATTGTGTACTGTCAATGGATGTGTGGTGTACTGGGTGCTGATGGGGCAATGGTACATTGTATACTAAGAGTGGTGTGTGCTGTGCAGCGTGCCTGATGGGGTGTGGTACATTGTGTACTGTCAGTGGATGTGTGGTATACTGGGTGCCTGATGGGGCAGTGGTAGATTGTGTACTATCAATGGTGTGTTGTGTGCTGGGTGCCTGATGGGTGTGCCGTACATTATGTACTGTCAGAGATGTGTGGTGTGCTGGGTGCCTGATGGAGCTGTCGGACATTGTGTACTGTCAGTGGTGGTGTTGTACAGGGTATTTGATGGGGGTGTGATACATTGTGTACTGTCAGTGGTGTGGTGTGATGGGTGCCTGATGAGTGTTTGGTACATTGTGTACTGTCAGCAGTGTGTGGTGTGCTGGGTTCCTCATGGGGGTGTGAAACATTGTGTACTGTCAGCGGTGTATGTTGTACTGGGTGTCTGATGGGGCTGTGGTACATTGTGTACTGTCAGTGGTCTGTGGTGTGCTGGTTGCCTGATGGGGGTCAGGTACCAATGTCCTCGGGGATGTTTTTGTTAACACTATTGTGGAGGTTTTAAACTAATGTGGCAGGGGGATTGGAACCAGATTAGATAGTTCGAGGTCAGTAAAGAAGCAGCTACTAAAGCCAGTAAGGTACGAGTCAATAAACTCAATGTGACTAAGGGGAAGAGTAGACAGGGAAGTGATGATGAACGCAAAGGGACAGGTGGTTTGAGGTGCATTTGTTTTCATGCGAGAAGTGTAGCAGGTAAGGCAGATGAATTTAGGGCTTGTATCAGTACCTGGGAATATGATGTTATTGGTATTACTGAGACTTGGTTGAGGGAAGAGCCTGGCTGGCAACTGAATATCCCAGGGTATAGATGCTTCAGGAGGGAAAGAGAGTGCGGTAGAAGGGGTGGAGGAGTTGCATTACTCGTCAGAGATTATATTTCAGCTGTGATTAAGGAGGGCACGATGGAGGATTCGAGCACTGAGGCAATATGGGTTGTGCTGAGAAATAGGAAGGGTGCAGTAACATTGTTGGGACTTTACTACGGACCTCCCAAAAGCGAGCATGAAGTAGAGGTACAAATATGCAGACAGATTATAGAAAAAGTAGGAGCAATAGGGTGGTTGTGATGGGAGATTTTAACTTCATCAACATTAGATGGGATTCGTATAGTGTTGGAGGCGTAGTTGGAGCAGAGTTTGGAAGGAACATCCAGGAGAGTTTTTTTTAGAGCAGTATTTAAATAGTCGAACTCGCGAAGGGGCCATACTGTACCTGGTATTGGGGAATGATCCCAGCCAGGTGGTTGATATTTCAGTCGGTGATTACTTTGGGAACAGCGATCACAATTCCGTAAGTTTTAGAATACTTATTGTCAATTACAAGAAGTGGTCCGAAAGAAAGAGTACTAAATTGGGGAAAGGCAGAGTATAACAAAATTCGGCAGGAGCTCGGGAATGTGGATTGGGAGCAGCAGTTCAAGGGTAAACCCACATTTGAAATGTGGGAGTATTTTAAGGAAAGGTTGATTAGAGTGCAGGACCGACATGTTTCTGTGAAAATGGAAGATAGAAATAGCAAGATTAGGGAACCATGGATGACGGGTGAAATTGTGAGACTCGCTAAAATGAAAAAGGAAGCATACATAGCATCGAGGCAATTCAAAACTGATGAAGCTTTGGAGGAATATCGGGAAAGTAGGACGAATCGCAAACGCGCAATAAAGTGGGCGAAAAGGGGCCATGAAATATCTTTGGCTAAAAGGGTTAAGAAAAATCCCAAAGCCTTTTATTCGTATGTAAGGAGCAAGAGGTTAACTAGAGAAAGGATTGGCCCAATCAAAGACAAAATAGGGAATTTATGCGTGGACTCAGAGGAAATTGGTGAGATTCGTAATGAGTACTTTGCATCGGTATTCACAAAGGAGAGGGACAAAACATATGTTGAGGCTGGGGATGGATGTTTAAATACTCTCGGTCAAGTTGTCATACGGAAGGGGGAATTTTTGGGTATTCTAAAAGATATTAAGGTGGACAAGTCCCCAGGACCGGATGGGATCTATTACAGGTTACTGAAGGGAAGCGTGGTTTGAAATAGCTGGGACCTTAACAGACATCTTTGCAGCATCCTTGAGCACGGGTGATGTCCCGCAGGACTGGAGAATTCCTACTGTTGTCCCTTTATTTTAGAAGGGTAGAAGGGATAATCCAGGGAATTATAGACCTGTGAGTTTGACTTCAGTGGTAGGCAAACTGTTGGAGAAGATACTGAGGGATAGGAACTATTCACATCTGTCAGAAAATAGACTTATCAGTGATAGACAGCATGGTTTGTGCAGGGACGGTCATGTCTTACAAACCTAATATAATTATTTGAGGAAGTGACAAAGTTAATTGATGAGGGAAGGACTGTAAATGTCATAGATATGGACTTTAGTAAGGTGTTTGATAAGGTTTTCCATGGCAGGTTGATGGAAATAATGAAGTCGTATGGCGTTCAGGGTGTACTAGCTAGATGGGTAAAGAACTGGCTGGGCAACAGGAGACAGAGAGTAGTGGTGGAATAGAGTGTTTCAAAATGGAGAAGGGTGACTAGGGGTGTTCCACAGGGGTCCGTGCTCGGACTACTGCTGTTTGTGATCTACATAAATGACCTAGAGGAAGGTATAGGTGGTCTGATTAGCAAGTTTGCAGATTATACTAAGATTGGTGGAGTTGCAGATAGCAAGAAGGACTTTCAGAGAATAAAACAAAATGTAGATAGATTAGAGAGTTGGGCAGATAAATTGCAGATGGAGTTCAATACAGGCAAATGCGAGGTGATGTATTTTGGAAGATCAAATTCAAGAGAGGAGTATATGGTCAATGGAAGGGTAATGGGGAAATTTGATGTACAGAGATCTGGCAGTTCATGCCCATTGTATCCTGAAGGTGGCAAGGCAGGTTGATAGAATGGTCAGGAAGGCATACAACATGCTTGCCTTCATCGGACGGGGTATAGTGTACAAGAGATGGTCGGTCATGTTACAGTTGTATAGGACTTTGGTTCGGCCACATTTGGAATACTGCGTGCAGTTCTGGTCGCCACATTGCTAGGAAGATGTGGATGCTTTGGAGAGGGTGCAGAGGAGGTTCACCAGGATGTTGCCTGGTATGGAGGGTGGTAGCTACGAAGAAAGGTTGAGTAGATTAGAATTGTTTTCGTTGGAAAGACGGAGGTTGAGGAGGGACCTGATTGAGGTCTACACAATTATGAGAGGAATGGACAGTGTGGATAGAAACAAGCTTTTCCCAATAGTCGGGTTCTCTGTTACAAGGGGCCACGATTTCAAGGTGAGATGGGGGAAGTTTAAGGGAGATGTGCATGGAAAGTTTTTTGAGCAGAGGGTGGTGGGTGCCTGGAACGCTTTACCAGCGGAGGTGGTAGAGGCGGGCATGAAAGCATCATTTAATAGGAATCAAGACAGGTACATGAACGGGCGGGAACAGAGGAACGTAGACCCTGGAAAATAGGACTCTGGTTTAGATAAAGGATCTGGATCTGCGCAGGCTGGGAGGGCCGAAGGGCCTGTTCCTGTGCTGTAATTTTCTTTGTTCTTTGTATACTGTGTACTGTCAGTGCTGTGTGATGTGCCGGGTGTCTGATGGAGCTGTGGTACATTGTGTACTGTCAGTGGGGTCTGGCGTGCTGCGTGCCTAATGGGGGTGAGGGACAATGTGTACTGTCCGTTGTGTGTGGTGTGCTGGGGGTCAAATGGGTTTGTGGTACATTTTGTACTTTCAGTGGTGTGTGGTGAGCTGCGTGCCTGATGGGATTGTGGGACATTGTGCACTGTCAGTGGTGTGTGAGTAGGCTTCAATGAAGTTACTGTGAAAAACCCCTAGTCGCCACATTCCGGCGCCTGTCCGGGGAGGCTGGTACGGGAATCGAACCGTGCTGTTGGCCTGCTTGGTCTGCTTTAAAAGCCAGCGATTTAGCCTTGTGAGCTAAACCAGCCCCTAGGTGTACTGGGTGCCTGATTGTGGTGTGGGACATTGTGTACAGTCAGTGGTGTGTGGTGTGCTGGATGCCTGATGGTGCTGTCATACATTTTGTACTGTCAGTGCCGTGTAGTGACTTGGGTGTCTGATGGGGCTGTGGTGCATTGAACATAGTCAGTGGTATAGAACATCGAACATTACAGCAGAGTACAGGTCATTCGGCCCACGATTTTGCGCCATTTTTTGAAATCCCTCCAAAGTGCCTCTACACTATTCCCTTATCGTCCATATGCCTGTCCAATCACCATTTCAATGCGTTTATTGTTGGCGAATCCACTACTGTTTCAGGCAGGGCATTCCATTCCCTTACTACTCTGAGTAAATAACCTACCTCTGCCATCTGTCCTATATCTATCTCCCCTCAAATTAAAGCTATGTCCCCTCGTGCTGGACGGCACCATCCGACGAAAAATGCTCTCAATGTCCTCCCTATCTAATCCTCTGATCATCTTGTATGCCTTAATTAAATCACAACTTAACCTTCTTCTCACTAACCAAAACAGCTTCAAGTCCTTCAGCCTTTCCTCGTAAGATCTGCCCTCCACACTAGGCAACATCCTTGTAAATCTCCTCTGTACCCTTTCCAATGCTTCCACATCAATCTGCTAACAAACAATCCACTGTCGAGTGCCCCAGCAGCCCATAATTCACATGTACCCACCATCACAGTTTCCGAAGTCAGATCGGCCTTCCTGAAAGTGAACCCACAGAAGGCGATGGGCCCGGACGGGATCCCTGGTCGTGCACTCAGAGCCTGCGCATACCAGCTGGCAGACGTATTCACAGACATCTTTAACCTATCCCTACTCCACCCCGAGGTCACCACCTGCTTCAAGAAGACCACCATCACACCGGTACCAAATAAGAATCAGGCAACATGCCTCTGACTCCCGCTCCGTGGCCCTGACGCCAGTTGTAATGAAGTGCTTTGAAAGGCTGACCATGAAGCGCATCACCTCCATACTCCCGGAACGCCTTGACCCTCTTCATTTCTCATTCCGTCGCAACTGGCCAACATCAGACGCCATTTCCCTGGCCCTACACTCATCCCTAGAGCATCTCGAAAACAAGGACTCCTACATCAGACTCCTATTTATTGACCACAGCTCCGCCTTCAACACCATAATCCCAGCCAAGCTCATATCAATGCTCCAAAACCTAAGACTTGGCTCTCCACTCTGCAACTGGATCTTTGACTTTCTGACCAACAGACTACAGTCAGTAAGAATGAACACCAGCACCTCCTCCACAATAGTCCTCAATACCGATGCCCTGCAAGGCTGCGTACTTAGCCCCCTACTCTACTCCCTGTACACACACGACTGCGTGGCAAAACTTGGATCCAACTCCATCTACAAGTTTGCTGACGATACGACCATAGTGGGCCGGATCTCGAATAACGACGAGTCCGAATACAGGAGGGAGATAGAGAACCTAGTGGAGTGGTGTAACGACAACAATCTCTCCTTCAATGCCAGCAAAACTAAAGAGCTGGTCACTGACTTCAGGAAGCAAAGTACTGTACAAACCCCAGTCAGCATCAACGGGGCCGAGGTGGAGATAGTTCGTAGTTTCAAATTCCTAGGGCTGCATATCACCAAAAATCTATCCTGGTCCAATCACGTCGAAGCTACCACCAAGAAAGCACAACAACGCCTATCCGTCCTAAGGAATCTAAGGAAATTCGGCATGTCAACATTAACCCTTACCAGCTTTTACAGATGCACCATAGAACGCATCCTAATGGCAGCATCACAGCCTGGTATGACAACTGCTCGGCCCAGGAGCGCAATGATCTTAAGAGTCGTGAACACCGCCCAGTCCATCACACAAACATGCCTCCTTTCCATTGACTCCATCTACACCTCCCGCTGCCTGGGGAAAGTGGACAGCATAATCAAAGACCCCTCCCACCCGACTTACTCACTCTTCCAAACTCTTCCATCAGGCAGGAGATACAGAGGTCTGAGAACACGCACGGACAGACTAAAAAACAACTTCTTCCCCACTGTCACCAGACTCCTAAATGACCCTCTTATGGACTGACGTAATTAACACTACACCCTGTATGCTTCATCCGAATCCGGTGCTTAAGTCGTTACATTGTATATCTTGTGATTCCTGGTATGTATTTTATTTTATTCCCTTTTCTTCTCATGTACTGCATGATCTATTGAGCTACTCGTAGAAAAATACTTTTCACTTACCTCGGTAGACATGGCAATAAACAAATCCAATCCAATCATCACCTCCACTAACTTTCCAATAGCACAAACTCCAGAAATATATCCACATCACCCCAACTAAATTCCCAATAACACAACCTCCAGAAACCCACCTTCATCACCTCCACGAACTTCCCAATAACAGAACTGGACATGGAATGAAAATGATTTGATTTCACATTCGTTGGAAATGATAAAAATGAGTGTGTGAGACTGTGGAAAATTTCAATCTCAGAATGAGAATGTTGCTATTGAGATGCTGCCAGATTGGGAACCAATGTGGATCAGTGAGCACAGGGATGGTATGTGACTGGGATTGGGTAAGGGTTAGGATATGGACAGCAGAGTTGGGGGTGATCTGCGCTTCATAAAAATTTGTAACACCAATTGGGTGACTAGAAATTAATCGCAATAGTCCAGCCTGGGTTTAGCACAGACACAGATGATGGATTATCCTGCGGCTGGGTTGAGGCCATGGCGTGTGGGCAGGATTGGGAATGGAGAACATCTGGATATAAATAATGTCAGTGTCAAAGGGAGTGCGGAGATTGTGAATAGACTCCGATTTCAGTCAGGGAGGGGTGTGTGGATAGTGGATAGGGACTGAGATTAGTGACTGGAACTGAAGAACATGCATTCAATCTTTCCAAGATGGAAATGACGAGAGCAATAATACACTTAAAGTAGTTTATACAATAAATAACTGGACATGGAGACTTACCAGGGACACCGAAAACAGCCAAGAGGGGATAGTAACCCGCTTGAATTATCATAAGAACATCTAGGATCCAATCTGGTGAAGGGAAAGGATCTCGAGAAATCCAATAAAGACCAGAGGATAAACTCCTCACCATTGCTGCACCGTTCCTATGGATAGTTCCCAGATTCTGATCCATTGCTGTAACGTTCCTGAGGATAGTTCCCAGATTCTGATCCATTGCTGTAACGTTCCTGTGGAGAGTTCCCAGATTATGACCCATTGCTGTAACGTTCCTGTGGATAGTTCCCAGATTCTGATCCCTCCTCTCAGTTTCTCTGGAGCCGCTGGTCTCTGTCAGTGTTGGAATTGACGGTCCACCTGACAGTTTGGGATAACACAGTGATAAGAATCTGTAATTAATAGCAGAGAGACACCCTCCAGTGACACGGTTAGGATCCATGGAGACTGGCATTAATCACACTCACTAAACAAACAGGATCAGTTAACCCCTTTCAATCCAATACTTTTTATAGAACAATAAAGTAGATGATTAAGCGGGTCTGAATTGGCTGTGTGACAGTGACTGAGGGATGCAGTGTGGAAATAGTGCAAACACTGACCATAATATCCAATCCTCATTGATATCTGAATAGTTCCAGGGGACTGGGGGATTGTCAATGTCCCATCTTGTGTATAAAAGGAGAGCGGGATAAATCCTAGTGTGACCAGCAGTCAATATAATGTTAGTCACTAGGACATTTCTGGAGTGAGAACGGAAGGCAGGGGAAAGATTGGCAGGGAGAAAATAGTGTCAACCGTTACAGCAGAATCATGGACTGCATTTCTGTATCTCTATGTGTGTGTACGTTCCTGTGTCTGTCTCTGTATATCGGTGCCTCTCTGTAACTCCCTCTGTATCTCTCTCTGTATCTGTCGCTGTATCTCTCTCTGTATCTTACTGTCTGTGTGTATCTTTCTCTGTATTTATCTCTGTATCTCTCTGTCTGTGTGTATATGTCTCTGTGTCTATCTCTGTATCTCTCTGTCTGTGTATATATGTCCCTGTATCTCTCTCTGTATCTCTCTGTCTGTGTGTATCTGCCCCTGTGTCTGTCTCTGTATCGCTCTGTCTGTGTGTGTGTCCCTGTATCTGTCTCTGTATCTCTCTGTTTGTGTGTATCTCTCTCTCTGTATCTCTCTGTATGCCTCTGTCTGTGTGTATATGTCTCTGTGACTGTCTCTGTATCTCTCTGTCTGTGAGTATCTGTCTCGGTATCTCTCTGTCTGTGTGTATCGGTCCCTGTATCTGTCTCTGTATCTCACTCTCTCTGGGTATCTGTCCCTGTGTCTGTCTCTGCATCTCTCTGTCTGTGTGTATCTGTCCCTGTGTCGGTCTCTGTATCTCTCTGTCTCTGTATATCTGTCTATGTATCTCTCTCTATTTCTCTGCCTGTGTGTATGTGTCCCTGTATCTGTCTCTGTATCTCTCTGTCTGTGTGTATCCCTCTCTGTATCTCCCTGTATGTCTCTGTCTGTGTGTATCTGTCTCTGTATCTCTCTGCCTGTGTGTATCTGACCCAGTGTCAGTCTCTGTATCTCTCTGTCTGTGTGTATCTGTCTCTGTATCTCTCTGTCTGTGTGTAGCTGTCCCTGTGTCCGTCACTGTATCTCTCTGTCTGTGTATATCTGTCTCTGTATCTGTCTCTGTATATCTCTGTCTGTGTGCATCTGTCCCTGTGTCTGTCTCTGTATCTTTACCTGTACCTGTCCCTGTGTCTGTCACTGTATCTCTGTCTGTGTCCCTGTGTCAGTCTCTGTATATCTCTGTCTGTGTGCATCTGTCCCTGTGTCTGTATCTGTATATGTCCCTGTGTCTGTCCCTGTATCCGTCACTGTAGCTCTCTGTCTGTGTGTATCTGTCCCTGTGTCTGTCTCTGTATCTTTATCCGTGTCTGTCCATGTGTCTGTCACGGTATCTCTCTGTCTGTGTATATCTGTCTCTGTATCTGTCTCTGTATCGCTCTGTCTGTGAGTATCTGTCCCTGTGTCTGTCTCTGTATCGCTCTGTCTGTGTGTACCTGTCCCTCTGTATCTCTCTGCATCTGTCTCTGTATCTCTCTGTATATCTATGTCTGTATATCTGTCCCTGTGTCTGTCTCTGTATTCATCTGTCTCTGTATCTCTCTCTGTACCTCTTTGTGTGTCTCTCTCTTTATCGGTCTCTGCATCTCCCTCTGTATCTCCCTCTGTATCGCCCTGCATCACTCTCTGTGCCTCTAAGTATCTCTGTCTCTATATCTCTCTGTATCTCTCTGCACCTCTATCAGCATCTATCTCTGTATCTCTCACTCAGTATCTATCTGCATCTCTCTCTGTATCTCCCTCGGCATCTCTCTATGTCACTCCATCTCCCTCTCCATCTCTCTCTGTATCTGTCTCTGTATATGTCTCAGTATATCTCCATATCTCTCTCTCTCTTTGTATATATCTCTGTATCTCTCTGTCTCTCTCTCTGTACCTCACTCTGTATCACAGTGTCTGTACCTGTATCTATTTATGTGTATCTCTCTCAGTTTATATATATCCCTCTCTTCCATTTCATTTTTCATTTTTCATTTCAGAATTTCTCTCCGTACCTCTCTCTGATTATCTCTCCGTCTGCATCACCCACTGTCTCTGTCTTATCTCTCTCCATCTCTCTCTCTCTATCTCAATCTCTCCCTGAACCTCTCTCCCTGTATCTCACTCCGAAACATTCTCTCTGCATCTCTCTCTACCTCTCTGTGTACAACTATGACCGCATTTCTATCCCCGTACCTCTCTCTGTATCTGTGTATCTCTCACCTTGTACCTCTCTGTGTATCTCTGTATCTCTCTCCGTACCTCTTTATCTCTCACACTGTCCCTCTCTGTGTATCTCTGTATCTCACTCCCTGTCCCTCTCTGTGTATCTCTCTCCCTGTCCTTATCTGTGTATCTGTATCTCTCTCCCTGTCCCTCTCTGTATCTATCTCCCTGTCCCTCTCTGTGTATCTCTGTATCTATCTCCCTCTCCCTCTCTGTGTATCTCTCCCCTGTACCTCTCTGTATATCTCAGTATCTGTCTCCCTTTCCCTATCTGTCTATCTCTGTATATCTCAGCCTATCCCTTACTGTGTATCTCTCTCCCGGTACCTCTTTGTGTATCTCTGTATCTCTCTGGCTGTCCCTCTCTGTGCATCACTCTCCCTGTACCTCTCTGTGTATCTCTGTATCTCTCTCCCTGTCACCCACTGTGTATCTCTCTCCCTGTACCTCTCTGTGTATCTCTGTATCTCTCTCCTTGTCCCTCTCTGTGTATCTCGCTCACTGTACCTCTCTGTGTATCTCTCCCCTGTACCTCTCTGTGTATCTTATTATCTCTCTCCCTTTCCCTATCTGTCTATCTCTGTATATCTCAACCTATCCCTCACTGTGTATCTCTCTCCCGTTGCCTCTTTGTGTATCTCTGTATCTCTCTCGCTGTCCATCTCTGTGCATCTCTCTCCCTGTACCTCTCTGTGTATCTCTGTATCTCTCTCCCTGTCACTGTCTGTGTATCTCTCTCCCTGTACCTCTCTGTGTATCTCTGTATCTCTCTCCCTGTCCCTCTCTGTGTATCTCGCCCACTGTACCTCTCTGTGTATTCCACTCCCTGTACCTCTCTGTGTATCTCTGTATCACTCTCCCTGTCCCTCTCTGAGTGTCTCTATATCTCTCTCCCTGTCCCTCTCTCTATATCGCTGTATCTCTCTCCCTGTCCCTCCATTTGTATCTTTGTATATCTCTCCCTCTACCTCTCTGTGTATCTCTGTATATCACTCCCTGTACGTCTGTGTATCTCTGTTTCTCTCTCCCTGACGATCTTTGTATCTCTGAATCTCTCTCCATGTCCCTCCATTTGTATCTTTGTATCTCTCCCCCTGTACCTCTCTGCGTACCTCTGTATATCTCTCACTGTACGCCTGTGTATCTCTGCATCTCTCTCCGTGTACCTCTTTGTGGATCTGTATCTCTCACTCTGTCCCTATCTGTGTATATCTGTATCTCCCTCCCTGTTCCTCTCAGTGTATCTCTCTCCCTGTTCTTATCTGTGTATCTGAATCTCAATTCCTGACCCTCTCTGTGTATCTCAGTATCCCTCTCCCATTCCCTATCTGTGTATGTCTGTATCTCTCTCCCTGTCCTTATCTGTGCACCTGTATCTCTCTCCCTGTCCCTCTCTGTGTATCTCAGTATCTCTCACCCTGTCCCTCTCTGTGTGTATCTCTCCCTGTACCTCTGTTTATATCTCTCTCTCTCTCGCTGCCCCTCTGTGCATCTCTCTCCCTGTACCTCTCTGTGTATCTCTGTATCTCTCTCCCTGACCCCCTCTGTGTATCTCGCCCACTGTACCTCTCTGTGTATTTATCTCCCTGTACCTCTCTGTGTATCTCTGTATCACTCTCCCTGTCCCTCTCTGTGTATCTCTGTACCTCTCTCCCTGTACGTCTGTCTATCTCTGTATATCTCTCCATGTACGTCTGTGTATCTCTGTATCTCTCTCCCTGTCCCTCTCTGCATCTCTGTATCTCTCTCCCTATGCATCTCTTTATCTCTGTAACTCTCTCCCTGTACCCCTATGTGTATCTCTGTATCTCTTTCCAGGTCCATTTATGTGTATGTCTGTATCTCTCTCCCTGTCCCTCTCTCTGTATCTCTGCATCTCACTCCCTGTACCTCCCTGTGTATCTCTCCTGTCCTTCTCTGTGTATCTCTGTAGCTCTCTCCCTGTCCCTCTCTCTGTATATCTGTATCTCTCTTCCTGTCCCACTCTGTGTATCTCTGTATCTCTCTCCCTATCCCTCTCGGTGTATCTCTGTATCTCTCTCCCTCTCCCTCTCTGTGTATCTTTGTATATCTCTCCCTGACCACCTCTCAGTACCTCTCTCCCTGTACTTCTCTGTGTATTTCTGTATCTATCTCCCTGTCCCTCTCTCTGTATCACTGTATCTCTCTCCTGTACCCTTTTGTGTATCTCTGTATCTCTCACACTGTCCCTCTCTGTGTATCTCTGTATCTCTCTCCCTGTCCCTCTCTGTGTATCTCTCTCCCTGTCCTTATCTGCGTATCTGTATCTCTCTCCCTGTCCCTCTCTGTATCTCTCTCGCTGTCCCTCTCTGTGTATCTCTGTATCTATCTCCCTCTCCCTCTCTGTGTATCTCTCCCCTGTACCTCACTGTGTATCTCTGTATCTCTCTCCCTGTCACTCTCTGTGTATCTCTCTCCCTGTACCTCTCGGTGTAACTCTGTATCTCTCTCCCTGTCACTCTCTGTGTATCTCTCTCCCTATACCTCTGTCTATCTCTGTATCTCTCAACCTATCCCTTACTGTGTATCTCTCGTCCGGTACCTCTTTGTGTATCTCTGTATCTCTCTCCCTGTCCCTCTCTTTCCATCTCTCTCCCTGTACCTCTCTGTGTATCTCACTCCCTGTCACTCGCTGTTTATCTCTATCCCTGTACCTCTCTGTGTATCTCTGTATCTCACTCCCTGTCCCCCTCTGTGTATCACGCTCACTGTACCTTCTGTGTATTTCACTCCCTGTACCTCTCGGTGTATCTCTGTATCACTCTCACTGTCCCTCTCTGAGTGTCTCTATATGTCTCTCCCTGTCCCTCTCGCTGTATCGCTGTATCTCTCTCCCAGTCCCTCCATTTGTATAGTTGTATCTCTCTCCCTGTACCTCTCTGTGTATCTCTGTATATCACTCCCTGTACGTCTGTGTATCTCTGTATCTCTCTCCCTGTCCGTCTTTGTATCTCTGAATCTCTCTCCCTGTCCCTCCATTTTTTATCTTTGTATCTCTATCACTGTACCTCTCCGTGTATCTATGTATATATCTCCCTGTACGTCTGTGTATCTCTGCATCTCTCTCCGCGCACCTCTTTGTGTATCTCTGTATCTCTCACTCTGTCCCTACCTGTGTAACTCTGCATCTCCCTCCCTGTTCCTCTCTGTGTATCTCTCTCCCTGTTCTGATCTGTGTATCTGAATCTCTACCCCTGACCCTCTCTGTGTATCTCAGTATCCCTCTCCCTTTCCCTATCTGTGCATATCTGTATCTCTCTCCCTGTCCTTATCTGTGCATCTGTATCTCTCTCGCTTTCCCCCTCTGTGTATCTCGCCCACTGTACCTCTCTGTGTATTTCTCTCCCTGTACCTCTCTGTGTATCTCTGTATTACTCTCCCTGTCCCTCTCTGTGTATCTCTGTATCTTTCTCTCTGTACATCTGTGTATCTCTGTATATCTCTCCATGTACGTCTGTGTATCTCTGTATCGCTCTCCCTGTCCCTCTCTGCATCTCTGTATCTCTCTCCCTGTCCCCCTATGTGTATCTCTGTATCTCTCTCCCTGTCCCTCTCTCTGTATCTCTGTACCTCACTCCCTGTACCACCCTGTGTATCTCTGTATATCTCTCCTTTCCTTCTCTGTGTATCTCTGTAGCTCTCTCCCTGTCCCTCTCTCTGTGTATCTGTATCTCTCTTCCTGTCCCTCTCTATGTATCTCTGTATCTCTCTCCCATTCCCTCTCGGTGTATCTCTGCATCTCCCTCTCTGTACCTCTCGCTATATCTCGGTATCTAATTCTCTGTCCCTCTCTCTCTGTATCTCTGTATCACCCTCTTTGTACCTCTCTCTGTATCTCTGAATCTCTCTCTCTGTACCTCTCTCTGAATCTTTGGTTCCCTCTCCGTGTACCTCTCACCGTTAACCTGTATATCTTCCCTGTACATCTCTGTGAATCTCTATACCTCCCTGTCCCTCTCTCTGTTTATCCCGGTATCGCTCTCCCTGTCCCTCTCTGTTTATCGCTGTATCTCTCTTCCTGTCCCTGTCTGTGTATCTCTGTATCTCTCTCCCTGTACCTCTCTGCGTATCTCTGCATATCTCTCCCTGTTCCTCTCTGTGTATCTCTGTATCTCTCTTCCTATCCCTCTCTGTGTATCTCTGTATATCTCTCCCTGTCCCACTCTGTGTATCTCTGTATCTCTTTCCCTGTCCCCCGCTCAGTATTTCTCTCCCTGTGCCTCTCTGTGTATCTCTCTCCCTGCCCCTCTCTCTGTATTTCTGTATCTCTCTGCCTGTACCTCTCTGTGTATCTCTTCATCCATCTCCCTGTACCTCTCTGTGTATCTCAGTATCTCCCTCAATGTACCTCTCTATGTTTCTCTGTATCTCTCTCCCAGTCCCTCACTGTGTATATCTGTGTCTCTCTCCCTGTACCTCGCTGTGTATTTTGGTATCAATGTCCCTGTACCTCTGTGTATCTCTGTATATCTCCCTTTACCTCTGTATATCTCTGTATGTCACTCCCTGTCCCTCTCTGTATCTCTGAATCTCTCTCCCTGTCCCTCTTTGTGTATCTCTGTATCTCTCTCCGTGTACCTCGTTGTGTATCTCTGTATCTCTCACTCTGTCCCTCTCTGTGTATCTCTGTATCTCTCTCCCTGTCCCACTCTGTGTATCTCTGTATCTCTTCCCCTGTCCCCTGCTCTGTATCTCTCTCCCTGTACCTCTCTGTGTATCTCTCTCCCTGTCCCTCTCTCTGTATCTCTCTGCATGTACCTCTCTGTGTATCTCTTTACCCATCCCCCTGTACCTCTCTGTGTATCTCTGTATCTCTCTCAATGTACCTCTATGTTTCTCTGTATCACTCTCCCTGTCCCTCTCTGTGTATCTCTGTATCTCTCGCCCAGTCCCACACTGTGTATCTCTGTATATCGTTCCCTGTCCCCCGCTCAGTATCTCTCTCCCTGTACCTCTCTGTGTATCTCTTCCCTGTCCCTCTCTCTGCATCTCTGTATCTCTCTGCCTGTTCATCTCTGTGTATCTCTTTATCCATCTCCCTGTACCTCTCTGTGTATCTATCTCAGTTTACCGCTCTATGTTTCTCTGTATCACTCTCCCAGTCCCTCTCTGTGTATATCTGTGTCTCTCTCCCTGTACCTCGCTGTGTATTTCTGTATCTGTCTCACTGTACCTCTCTCTGTATCTCTGTATATCTCTCCCTGTACGTCTGTGTATCTCTATATCTCTCTGCCTGTCTCTCTCTTTATTTCTGTGTCTCTCTCCCTGTACCTCGCTGTGTATTTTTGTATCATTCTCCCTGTACCTCTCTGTGTATCTCTGTATATCTCTCCCTTTACCTCTGTGTATCTCTGTATGTCACTCCCTGTCCCTCTCTGTATCTCTGAATCTCTCTCACTGTCCCTCTCTGTGTATCTCTGTATCTCTCTCCGTGTACCTCGTTGTGTATCTCTGTATCTCTCACTCTGTCCCTCTCTGTGTATCTCTGTATCTCTCTCCCTGTCCCACTCTGTGTATCTCTGTATCTCTCTCCCTGACCCCCTATGTGTATCTCTGTATCTCTCTCCCTGTCCCTCTCTCTGTATCTCTGTACCTCACTACCTGTACCACCCTGTGTATCTCTGCATATCTCTCCTTTCCTTCTCTGTGTATCTATGTAGCTCTCTCCCTGTCCCTCTCTCTATATATCTGTATCTCTCTTCCTGTCCCTCTCTGTGTATCTCTGTATCTCTCTCCCAATCCTTCTCGGTGTATTTCTGTATCTCTCTCCCGCTCCCTCTCTGTGTATCTCTGTATCTCTCTCCCTGACCCCCTCTCAGTACCCCTCTCCCTGTACTTCTCTGTGTATTTCTGTATCTCTCTCCCTGTCCCTCTCTCTGTATCTCTCTCCTGTACCTTTCAGTGTATCTCTGCATTTCTCTCACTGTACCTCTCTGTGTATCTCTGGATCTCTCTCCCAGTCACCCTCTGTGTATCTCTGCATCTCCCTCTCTGTACCTCTCGCTGAATCTCTGTATCTAACTCTCTGTCCCTCTCTGTATCTCTGTATCACCCTCTTTGTACCTCTCTCTGTATCTCTGAATCTCTCTCTCTGTACCTCTCTCTGAATCTTTGGTTCCCTCTCCGTGTACCTCTCACCGTTAACCTGTATATCTTCCCTGTACCTCTCTGTGAATCTCTATATCTCCCTGTCCCTCTATCTGTGTATCCCGGTATCGCTCTCCCTGTCCCTCTCTGATTATCCCTGTATCTCTCTTCCTGTCCCTGTCTGTGTATCTATGTATCTCTCTCCCTGTACCTCTCTGTGTATCTCTGCATATCTCTCCCTGTTCCTCTCTGTGTATCTCTGTATCTCTCTTCCTATCCCTCTCTGTGTTTCTCTGCATATCTCTCCCTGTCCCACTCTGTGTATCTCTGTATCTCTTTCCCTGTCCCCCGCTCAGTATTTCTCTCCCTGTGCCTCTCTGTGTATCTCTCTCCCTGCCCTCTCTCTGTACTTCTGTATCTCTCTGCCTGTACCTCTCTGTGTATCTCTTTATCCATCTCCCTGTACCTCTCTGTGTATCTCAGTATCTCTCTCAATGTACCTCTCTATGTTTCTCTGTATCTCTCTCCCAGTCCCTCACTGTGTATATCTGTAACTCTCTCCCTGTACCTCGCTGTGTATTTTTGTATCACTCTCCCTGTACCTCTGTGTATCTCTGTATATCTCCCTTTACCTCTGTATATCTCTGTATGTCACTCCCTATCCCTCTCTGTATCTCTGAATCTCTCCCCCTGTCCCTCTTTGTGTATCTCTGTATCTCTCTCCGTGTACCTCGTTGTGTATCTCTGTATCTCTCACTCTGTCCCTCTCTGTGTATCTCTGTATCTCTCTCCCTGTCCCACTCTGTGTATCTCTGTATCTCTTTCCCTGACCCCTGCTCTGTATCTCTCTCCCTGTACCTCTCTGTGTATCTCTCTCCCTGTCCCTCTCTCTGTATCTCTCTGCCTGTACCTCTCTGTGCATCTCTTTACCCATCTCCCTGTACCTCTCTGTGTATCTCTGTATCTCTCTCAATGTACCTCTCTATGTTTCTCTGTATCACTCTCCCTGTCCCTCTCTGTGTATCTCTGTATCTCTCTCCCAGTCCCACACTGTGTATCTCTGTATCTCTTTCCCTGTCCCCCGCTCAGTATCTTTCTCCCTGTACCTCTCTGTGTATCTCTTCCCTGTCCCTCTCTCTGCATCTCTCCATCTCTCTGCCTGTTCATCTCTGTGTATATCTGTATCTCTCTCCCTGTACCTCGCTGTGTATTTCTGTATCTGTCTCACTGTACCTCTCTCTGTATCTCTGTATATCTCTCCCTGTACGTCTGTGTTTTTCTATATCTCTCTCCCTGCCTCTCTCTGTATCTCTGAATCTCTCTCCCTGTACCTCTCTGTGCATCTCTGTATCTCTCTCCCTGGCCCCCTTTCAGTATCTCTCTCCCTGTTCCTCTCTGTGTATCTCTGCATCTCTCTCCCTGTTCCACTCCCTGTATCTCTGTATCCCTCTCCCTGTACCTCTATGTGTATCTCAGTATCCCTCTACCTATCCCTATCTGTGCATCTGTATCTCTCTCCCTGTCCTTATCTGTGTATCTGTATCTCTCTCCCTGACCCTCTCTGTGTATCTCTGTATCTCTCACCCTGTCTGTCTCTGTGTATCTCTCTCCCTGTTCCTCTCTGTGTATCTTTGTCACTCTCTCCCTGTCCCTCTCTGTGCATCTCTCTCCCTGTACCTCTCTGTGTATCTCTGTATCTTTCTCCCTGTCCTTATCTATGTATCTGTATCTCTCTCCCTGACCCTCTCTGTGTATCTCTGTATCTCTCTCCCTGTACTCTCTCTGTATCTCTTTACCTGTAACACTCTCTGTGTATCTATGTATCTATCTCCCTGTACCACTCTCTGTATCTCTCTATCTCTCTCCCTGAACCTCTCAGTGTATCTCTGTATCTCTATCCCTGTTCCTCTTTTTGAATCTCTGTCTCTCTCCCTGTTCCCCCTCTGCGTATCTCTGTATCTCTCTCTCGTGTCCCTCTCAGAGTATCTCTGTACCTCTTTACTAGTCCCTCTCTGTGTATCTCTGTATCTCTCTCCCAGGACCTCTCTCCGTATCTCTGTATCTCTCTCCCTGAACCTCTCTCTATCTCTGTATCACTCTCCCTGTACATCTATGTATCTCTGTATCTCTCTCCCTGTCCCTCTCTGTATATCTCTATTTATCTCTCACTGCACATCTCAGTGTATCTCTGTATCTCTCTCCCTGTCCCTCTCTGTGTATCTCTGTATCTCTCTCCCTATCCCTCTCGGTGTATCTCTGTATCTCTCAATCTCCCTCTCTGTGTATCTCTGTATCTCTCTCCCTGACCCCCTCTCAGTACCTCTCTCCCTGTACTTCTCTGTGTATTTCTGTATCTCTCTACCTGTCCCTCTCTCTGTATATCTGTATCTCTCTCCTGTACCTCTCTGTGTATCTCTGTATCTCTCTCCCTGTCGCTCTCTGTGTACCTCTATATATCTCTCCCAGTCCCTCTCTCTGTATCTCTGTATCTCTCACACTGTCCCACTCTGTGTATCTCTGTATCTCTCTCCCTGTCCCTCTCTGTATACCCCTCTCCCTGTCCTTATCTGTGTATCTGAATCTCTCTCCCTGTCCCTCTCTGTATCTCTCTCCCTGTCCCTCACTGTGTATCTCTGTGTCTATCTCCCCCTCCCTCTTGTGTATCTCTTCCCTGTACCACTCTGTGTATCTCAGTATCTCTCTCCCTTTCCCTATCTGTCTATCTCTGTATCTCTCAACCTATCCCTTACTGTGTATCTCTCTCCCGGTACCTCTCTGTGTATCTCTGTATCACTCTCCCTGTCCCTCTCTGCGTATCTAAGTATCTCTCTCCCTGTCCCTCTCTCTGTGTATCTCTGTATCTCTCTCCCGGTCCCTCTATGTGTATCTCTGTATAACTCTCCCTGTCCCTCTCACTGTGTAACTCTGTATCTCTCTCACTGTCCCTCTATGTGTATCTCTGTATCACTCTCCCTGTACCTCTGTGTGTATCTCTGTATCTCTCTCCCTGTCCCTCTCTGTGTATCACTGTACCTCTCTCCCTGTACCTCTCTGTGTATTTCTGTATCACTCTCCATGTACCCCTCACTGTGTATCTCTGTATCTCTCTCCCTGTACATCTCTCTGTATCTCTCTACCTGTAACACTCTCTGTGTATCTCCGTATCTCTCTCCCTGTACCACTCTCTGTGTATCTCTCTATCTCTCTCCCTGTACCTCTCTGTGTATCTCTGTATCTCTATCCCTGTACCTTTTATTGTATCTCTGTATCTCTCTCCCTTTTCCCTCTCTGTGTATCTCTGTATCTCTCTCCGTGTCCCTCTCTGAGTATCTCTGTACCTCTTTACCTTTCCCGCTCTGTGTATCTCTGTATCTCTCTCCCAGGACCTCTCTCCGTATCTCTGTATCTCTCTCCCTGTACCTCTCTCTATCTCTGTATCTCTCTCCCTGTACCTCTACGTATCTCTGTATCTCTCTCCCTGTCCCTCTCTGTATATCACTATTTATTTCTCCCTGCACATCTCAGTGTATCTCTGTATCTCTCTCCCTTTCGCTCTCTGTGTACCTCTATATCTCTCTCCCAGTCCCTCTCTCTGTATCTCTGTATCTCTCTCCCTGTCCTTCTCTGTGTATCTCTGTAGCTCTCTTCTTGTCCCTCTCTGTGTATATCTGTATCTGTCTTCCTGTCCCTCTCTGTGTATCTCTGTATCTCTCTCCATATCCTTCTCGGTGTATCTCTGTATCTCTCTCCCTGTCCTTCTCTGTGTATCTCTGTAGCGCTCTTCCTGTCCCTCTCTGTGTATATCTGTATCTCTCTTCCTGTACCTCTCTGTGTATCTCAGTGTCTCTCTCCCTTTCCCTATCTGTCTATCTCTGTATCTCTCAACCTATCCCTTACTGTGTATCTCTCTCCCGGTACCTATCTGTGTATCTCTGTATCTATCTCCCTGTCCCTCTCTGTGCTTATCTCTCCCTGTACCTCTCTGTGTATCTCTCCCCAGTACCTCTCTGTACATCTCAGTATCTCTCTCCATTTCCCTATCTTTCTATCTCTGTATATATCTCCCTCTCCCTCTCTGTGTATCTCTTCCTTGTACCTCTGTGTGTATCTCAGTATCTCTCCCCCTTTCCCTATCTGTCTATCTATGTCTCTCTGAACCTATCCCTTACTGTGTATCTATCTCCCGGTACCTCTCTGTGTATCTCTGTATCACTCTCCCTGTCCCTCTCTGCGTATCTAAGTATCTCTCTCCCTGTCCCTCTCTCTGTGTATCTCTGTATCTCTCTCCCGGTCCCTCTATGTGTATCTCTGTATAACTCGCCCTGTCCCTCTCTCTGTGTATCTCTGTATCTCTCTCCCTGTCCCTCTATGTGTATCTCTTTATCACTCTCCCTGTACCTCTGTGTGTATCTCTGTATCTCCCTCCCTGTACCTCTCTTTGTATCACTGTATCTCTCTCCCTGTACCTCTCTGTGTATTTCTGTAGAACTCTCCATGTACCCCTCTCTGTGTATCTCTGTATCTCTCTCCCTGTACCTCTCTCTGTGTCTCTCTACCTCTAACACTCTCTGTGTATATCTGTATCTCTCTCCCTGTACCACTCTCTGTGTATCTCTGTATCTCTCTCCCTGTACCTCTCTGTGTAGCTCTGTATCTCTATCCCTGTACCTCGATTTGTATCTCTGTATCTCTCTCCCTCTTCCCTCTCTGTGTACCTCTGTATCTCTATCCGTGTCCCTCTCTGAGTATCTCTGTACCTCTTTACCTGTCCCTCTCTGTGTATCTCTGAATCTCTCTCCCAGGACCTCTATTCGTATCTCTGTATCTCTCTCCATGTACCTCTCTCTATCTCTGTATCTCTCTCTCTGTACCTCTATGTATCTCTGTATCTCTCTCCCTGTCCCTCTCTGTCTATCTCTATTTATCTCTCCCTGTACATCTCAGTGTATCTCTGTATCTCTATCCATTTCGCTCTCTGTGTACCTCTATATCTCTCTCCCAGTCCCTCTCTCTGTATCTCTGTATCTCTCTCCCTGTCCTTCTCTGTATATCTCTGTAGCTCTCTCCCTATCCCTCTCTGTGTATATCTGTATCGCTCTTCCTGTCCCTCTCTGTGTATCTCTGTATCTCTCTCCCTATCCCTCTCGGTGTATCTCTGTATCTCTCTCCCTCTCCCTCTCTGTGTATCTCTGTATCGCTCTCCCTGACCCCCTCTCAGTACCTCTCTCCCTGTACTTCTCTGTGTATTTCTGTATCTCTCTCGGCATCTCTCTGTAACTCCATCTCCCTCTCCATCTCTCTCTGTATCTGTCTCTGTATCTGTCTCAGTATATCTCAATATCTCTCTCTCTCTTTGTATATATCTCTGTATCTCTCTGTCTCTCTCTCTGTACCTCACTCTGTATCACTGTGTCTGTACCTGTACCTATTTATGTGCATCTCTCTCGGTTTATCTATATCCCTCTCTTACATTTCATTTTTCATTTTTCATTTCAGAATCTCTCTCCGTACCTCTCTCTGATTATCTCTCCGTCTGCATCACCCACTGTCTCTGCCTTATCTCTCTCCATCTCTCTCTCTCTATCTCAATCTCTCCCTGAACCTCTCTCCCTGTATCTCACTCCGAAACATTCTCTCTGCATCTCTCTCTACCTCTCTGTGTACAACTATGACCGCATTTCTATCCCCGTACCTCTCTCTGTATCTGTGTATCTCTCACCTTGTTCCTCTCTGTGTATCTCTGTATCTCTCTCCGTGTACCTTTGTATCTTTCACACTGTCCCTCTCTGTGTATCTCTGTATATCTCTGCCTGTCCCTCTCTGTGTATCTCTCTCCCTGTCCTTATCTGAGTATCTGTACCTCTCTTCCTGTCCCTCTCTGTATGTATCTCCCTGTCCCACTCTGCGTATCTCTGTATCTATCTCCCTCTCCCTCTCTGTGTATTTCTTCCCTGTACCTCTCTGTGTATCTCAGTATCTCTCTCCCTTTCCCTATCTGTCTATCTCTGTATCTCTCAACCTATCCCTTACTGTGTATCTCTCTCCCGGTACCTATCTGTGTATCTCTGTATCTCTCTCCCTGTCCCTCTCTGTGCATCTCTCTCCCTGTACCTCTCTGTGTATCTCTGTATCTCTCTCCCTGTCACTTTCTGTGTATCTCTCTCCCTGTCACTTTCTGTGTATCTCTCTCCCTGTACCTCTCTGTGTATCTCTGTATCTCTCTCCCTGTCCCCTCTGTGTATATCGCTCACTGTAGCTTCTGTGTATTTCACTCCCTGTACCTCTTGTGTATCTCTGTATCACTCTCCCTGTCTCTCTGAGTGTCCCTATATCTCTCTCCCTGTCCCTATCTCTGTTTCGCTGTATCTCTCTCCCAATCCCTTCGTTTGTTTCTTTGTATCTCTCTCCCTGTACCTCTCTGTGTATCTCTGTATATCATTCCCTGTACGTCTGTGTATCTCTGTATCTCTCTCCCTGTCCCTCTTTGTATCTCTGAATCTCTCCCCCTGTCCCTCCATTTGTATCTTTGTATCTCTCTCCCTGTACCTCTCTGTGTATCTCTGTACATCTCTCCCTCTCCCTCTCTGTGTATATCTTCCCTGTACCTCTCTGTGTATCTCAGTATCTCTCTCCCTTTCCCTATCTGTCTATCTCTGTATCTCTCAACCTATCCCTTACTGTGTATCTCTCTCCCGGTACCTATCTGTGTATCTCTGTATCTCTCTCCCTGTCCCTCTCTGTGCATCTCTCTCCCTGTACCTCTCTGTGTATCTCTGCATCTCTCTCCCTGTCACTTTCTGTGTATCTCTCTCCCTGTCACTTTAAACTAATTCAGCAGGGGGATGGGAACCTAAATTGTAGTCCCAGTGTACAGGATGTTGAGAGTAGTGAGCTCAGGGATAGGGTTAAAAGTTCGAAAGAGGGCACCGGCAAGCAGGACGCTGGTTTGAAGTGTGTCTACTTCAACGCCAGGAGCATCCGGAATACGGTGGGTGAGCTTGCAGCATGGGTTGGTACCTGGGATCTCGATGTTGTGGCGATTTCGGAGACATGGGTAGAGCAGGAACAGGAATGGTTGTTGCAGGTTCCAGGATTTAGATGTTTCTGTAAGAACAGAGAAGATGGTAAAAGAGGGGGGGGTGTGGCATTGTTAATCAAGGAAAGTATTATGGCGGTAGAAAGGACGCTTGAGGACTCGTCTACTGAGGCAGTATGGGCCGAGGTTGGGAACAGTAGAGGAGAGGTCACCCTGTTGGGAGTTGTCTATAGACCTCCGAATAGTCCCAGAGATGTAGAGGAAAGGATTGGAAAGATGATTCTTGACAGGAGCGAGAGTAACAGGGTAGTTGTTATGGGGGACTTTAACTTTCCAAATATTGACTGGAAATACTATAGTTCGAGTACTATAGATGGGTCAGTTTTTGTGCAGTGTGTGCAGGAGGGTTTTCTGACACAGTATGTAGACAGGCCAACAAGGGGCGAGGCCACATTGGATTTGGTACTGGGTAATGAACCCGGCCAGGTGTTAGATTTAGATGTAGGTGAGCACTTTGGTGATAGTGATCACAACTCGGTTATGTTTACTTTAGCAATGGTCAGGGATAGGTATATACCGCAAGGCAAGAATTCTAGCTGGGGGAAAGGCAATTATGATGCTATTCGGCAAGATTTAGGAGGTATAGGATGGGGAAGGAAACTGCAGGGGATGGGTACAATCGAAATGTGGAGCTTTTTCAAGGAACAGCTACTGCGTGTCCTTGATAAGTATGTACCTGTCAGGCAGGGAGGAAGTTGTCGAGCAAGGGAGCCGTGATTTACTAAGGAAGTTGAAGCACTTGTCAAGAGGAAGAAGAAGGCTTATGTTAGGATGAGACATGAAGGCTCAGTTAGAGAGTTACAAGTTAGCCAGGAAGGACCTAAAGGGAGAGTTAAGAAGAGCGAGGAAGGACACGAAAAGTCGTTGGCGGATAGGATCAAGGAAAACCCTAAGGCTTTCTATAGGTATATCAGGAACAAAAGAATGACTCGAGTAAGATTAGGGCCAATCAAGGATAGTAGTGGAAAGTTGTGTGTGGAATCAGAGGAGATGGGGGAAGCATTAAATGGATATTTTTCGTCAGTGTTTACACTGAAGAAAGACAATGTTGTCGAGGAGAACACTCAGGTTCAGTCGACCAGGCTAGATGGAATTGAGGTTCAAAAGGAGGAGGTGTTAGCAATTTTAGAAAATGTCAAAATAGATAAGTCCCCTGGGCCAGATGGGATTTATCCTAGGATTCTCTGGGAAGCAAGGGAGGAGATTGCAGAGCCTTTGTCCTTGATCTTTATTTCGTCTTTGTCGACAGGAATAGTGCCGGAAGACTGGAGGATAGCAAATATTGTCCCCTTGTTCAAGAAGGGGAGTAGAGACAACCCTGGTAATTATAGACCTGTGAGCCTTACTTCGGTTGTGGGTAAAATGTTGGAAAAGGTTATAAGAGATAGGGTTTATAATCATCTTGAAAAGAACAAGTTGATTAGCGATACCCAACACGGTTTTGTGAAGGGTAGGTCATGTCTCACAAACCTTATTGAGTTTTTTGAGAAGGTGACCAAACAGGTGGATCAGGGTAAAGCTGTTGATGTGGTGTATATGGATTTCAGTAAGGCGTTTGATAAGGTTCCCCACGGTAGGCTATTGCAGAAAATAAGGAAGTATGGAATTGAAGGTGATTTAGCGGTTTGGATCAGTAATTGGCTAGCTGAGAGAAGACAGAGGGTGGTGGTTGATGGCAAATGTTCATCCTGGAGTTCAGTTACTAGTGGTGTACCGCAAGGATCTGTTTTGGGGCCACTGCTGTTTGTCATTTTTATAAATGACCTGGATGAGGGTGTAGAAGGATGGGTTAGTAAATTTGCAGATGACACGAAGGTTGGTGGAGTTGTGGATAGTGCTGAAGGATGTTATAGGATACAGAGGGACATAGATAAGCTGCAGAGCTGGGCTGAGAGGTGGCAGATGGAGTTTAATGCGGAAAAGTGTGAGGTGGTTCACTTTGGAAGGAGTAACAGGAATGCAGAGTACTGGGCTAATGGCAAGATTCTTGGTAGTGTAGATGAACAGAGAGATCTCGGCATCCAGGTACATAAATCCCTGAAAGTGTCCACCCAGGTTAATAGGGCTGTTAAGAAGGCATATGGTGTGCTAGCCTTTATAAGCAGGGGGATTGAGTTTCGGAACCACAAGGTCATGCTGCAGCTGTACATAACTCTGGTGCGGCCACACCTGGAGTACTGCGTGCAGTTCTGGTCACCACATTATAGGAAGGATGTGGAAGCTTTGGAAAGGGTTCAGAGGATATTTACTAGGATGTTGCCTGGTATGGAGGGAAGGTCTTACGAGGAAAGGCTCAGGGAATTGAGGTTGTTTTCGTTAGAGAGGAGAAGGCTGAGAGGTGACTTAATAGCGACATATAAGATAGTCAGAGGGTTAGATAGGGTGGACAGTGAGAGTCTTTTTCCTCTGATGGTGATGACCAACACGAGGGGACATAGCTTTAAATTGAGGGGTGAGAGATATAGGACAGATGTCAGAGGCAGTTTCTTTACTCAGAGAGTAGTAGGGGTGTGGAACGCCCTGCCTGCAATAGTAGTAGACTCGCCAACTTTAAGGGCATTTAAGTGGTCACTGGATAGACATATGGATGAAAATGGAATAGTGTAGGTCAGATAGGCTTCAGATAGTTTCACAGGTCGGCGCAACACCGAGGGCCGAAGGGCCCGTACTGCGCTGTAGTGTTCTATGTTCTATGTTTTATGTTCTATGTCTGTGTATCTCTGCATCTCTCTCCGTGTACCTCTTTGTGTATCTCTGTATCTCTCACTCTGTCCCTACCTGTGTATATCTGTAACTCCCTCCCTGTTCCTCTCTGTGTATCTCTCTCCCTGTTCTGATCTGTGTATCTGAATCTCTATCACTGAACCTCTCTGTGTATCTCTGTATCTCTCACCCTTTCTCTCTATGTGTATCATTCCTCCTGTACATCTCCGTGTATCTGTCTCTCCATCCCGTTCCCTCTGTGCATCTCTCTCCCTGCACTTCTCTGTGTATCTCTGTATCTCTCTCCCTGTCCCCCTCTGTGTATCTCGCCCACTGTACCTCTCCTGTGTATTTCTCTCCCTGTACCTCTCTGTGTATCTCCGTTTCACTCCCCCGTCCCCCTCTGTGTATCACTGTATCTCGCTCCCTGTCCGTCTGTGTATCTCTGTATATCTCTCCATGTCCGTCTGTGTATCTCTGTATCTCTCTCCCTGTCCCTCGCTGCATCTCTGTATCTCTCTCCCTATACATCTGTTTATATCTTTATTACTCTCCCTGTCCCCCTATGTGTATCTCTGTATCTCTCTCCCTGTCCATCTATGTGTATCTCTGTATCTCTCTTCCTGCCCCTCTCTCTGTATCTCACTCCCTGTGCATCCCTGGGTATCTCTGTATATCTCTCCTTTCCTTCTCTGTGTATCTCTGTAGCTCTCTCTCTGTCCCTCTCTGTGTATATCTGTATCTCTCTTCCTGTCCCTCTCTGTGTATTTCTGTATCTCTCTCCCAATCCCTCTCGGAGTATCTCAGCATCTCTCTCCCACTCCCTGTCTGTGTATCTCTGTATCTCTCTCCCTGACACCCTCTCAGTACCTCTCTCTCTGTACTTCTCTGTGTATTTCTGTGTCTCTCTCCCTGTCCCTCTCTCTGTATCTCTGTATCTCTCTCCTGTATCTCTCTGTGCATCTCTGTATTTCTCTCACTGTACCTCTCTGTGAATCTCTGTATCTCTCTCCCAGTCTTTCTCTGTGTATCTCTGTATCTCCCTCTCTGTACCTCTCGCTGTATCTCTGTATCTAACTATCTGTCCCTCTCGCTCTGTATCTCTCTATCACCCTTTTTGTACCTCTCGCTGTATCTCTGAATCCTTCTATCTGTACCTCTCTCTGTATCTTTGTATCCCTCTCCGTGTACCTCTCACCGTTAATCTGTATATCATCCCTATACCTCTCTGTGAATTTCTATATCTCGCTGTTCCTCTCTCTGTGTATCCCGGTATCGCTCTCCCTGTCCCTCTCTGTGTATCCCTGTATCTCTCTTCCTGTCCTTGTCTGTGTATCTCTGTATCTCTCTCCCTGTTCCTCTCTGTGTATCTCTGCATATCTCACCCTGTCCCTCTCTCTGTATCTCTGTATCTCTCTCCCTATCCCTCTCTGTGTATCTCTGTATATCTCTCCCTGTCCCACTCTGTGTATCTCTGTTTCTCTTTCCCTGTCCCCCGCTCAGTATCTCTTTCCCTGTACTTCTCTCTGTATCTCTCTCCCTGTCCATCTCTCTGTATCTCTGTATCTCTCTTCCTGTCCCTCTCTGTGTATTTCTGTATCTCTCTCCCAATCCCTCTCGGTGTATCTCTGCATCTCTCTCCCACTCCCTGTCTGTGTATCTCTGTATCTCTCTCCCTGACACCCTCTCAGTACCTCTCTGTACCTTTCTGTGTATTTCTGTGTCTCTCTCCCTGTCCCTCTCTCTGTATCTCTGTATCTCTCTCCTGTATCTCTCTGTGCATCTCTGTATTTCTCTCACTGTACCTCTCTGTGAATCTCTGTATCTCTCTCCCAGTCTTTCTCTGTGTATCTCTGTATCTCCCTCTCTGTACCTCCCGCTGTATCTCTGTATCTAACTCTCTGTCCCTCTCGCTCTGTATCTCTGTATCACCCTTTTTGTACCTCTCGCTGTATCTCTGAATCCTTCTCTCTGTACCTCTCTCTGTATCTTTGTATCCCTCTCCGTGTACCTCTCACCGTTAATCTGTATATCTTCCCTATACCTCTCTGTGAATTTCTATATCTCCCTGTTCCTCTCTCTGTGTATCCCGGTATCGCTCTCCCTGTCCCTCTCTGTTTATCCCTGCATCTCTCTTCCTGTCCTTGTCTGTGTATCTCTGTATCTCTCTCCCTGTACCTCACTGTGTATCTCTGCATATCTCACCCTGTCCCTCTCTCTGTATCTCTGTATCTCTCTCCCTATCCCTCTCTGTGTATCTCTGTATATCTCTCCCTGTCCCACTCTGTGTATCTCTGTATCTCTTTCCCTGTCCCCCGCTCAGTATCTCTTTCCCTGTACTTCTCTCTGCATCTCTCTCCCTGTCCATCTCTCTGTGTATCTCTTTATCCATATCCCTGAACCTCTCTGTGTATCTCTGTATCTCTCTCAATGTACCTCTCTATGTGTCTCTGTATCTCTCTCCCAGTCCCTCTCTGTGTATATCTGTATCTCTCTCCCTGTACCTCGCTGTGTATTTTTGTATCACTCTCCCTGTACCTCTCTGTGTATCTCTGTAACTCTCTCCCTGTACCTCTGCGTATCTCTGTGTCTCTCTCTCTGTACCTATCTCTATCTCTGTATCTCTCTCCCTGTACCTCTATGTATCTCTGTATCTCTCTACCAGTCCCTCTCTCTGTATCTCTGTATCTCTCTCCCTGTCGCTCTCTGCATAACTCTGTATCTCTCTCCCTGTCCCTCTCCGCGTATCTCTGTAACTCTCTCCTTGTACCTCTCTGTGTAGCTGTGTATCTCTCTCCCTGTACCTCTCTGTGTATCCCTGTATCTCCCTCTCTGTACCTCTCTCTGTATCTCTCTACCTGTCCCTCTCGTGTTGCTCGGTAACTCTCTACCTGAGCCTCTCTGTGTTACTCTGCATCTCTCTCCCAGTCCCTATCTCTGTTGCTCTGTATCTCCCTCGCTGTCGCTCTCTGTATATCTCTGTTTCTCTTTCCCTGTTCCTCTCTGTGTATCTCTGTTTCTCTCTCCCTGTACCTCTCTGTGCATATCTGTATTGCTCTCACTGCCCCTCGCTGTCTATCTCTGTATCTCTGTCCATCTCTGTGTATCTCTTATTCGCTCTCCCTGTCCCTCGCTCTGTATCTCGGTATCTCTCTCCCTGTACCTCTCTGTACCTCTGGATCTCTCTCCATGTCACTCTCTGTGTATCTCTGTATCTCTCTCCCTTTCCCTCTCTCTGTGTATCTCTGTATCTCTCGCCCTGTCCCTCTCTGTGTATCTCCGTATCTTCCTTTCTGTCCCTCTCTTTGTATCTCAGTATATCTCTCCCTGTCCCTCTTTGTGTATCTCTGTATCTTTCTCCCTGTGCCTCTGTGCATCTCTGTTTCTCTCTCCCTGTACCATTCTGTGTATCTCAGTATCTCTCGCTCCCTGTACCACTCTCTGTGTATCTCTGTATCTTCCTCACACTGCCTCTCTATGTATCTCAGTATCTCGCTCCCTGTCCATTTCTGTGTATCTCTGTAGCTCTCTCCGTGTACCTCTCTCGGTATTATTGTATCTCTCGCCCTGTCACTCACTGTGTATCACGGTATCTCCCCCCCCCCCACCCCACCTGTACCTGCTCTGTAATCTCTGTATATCATTCCCCGTCCCACTCTGTGTATCTCTGTATCTCTCTCCCTGTCCCTCTCTGTGTATCTCTGTAGCTCTCTCCCTGTACCTCTCTCTGTACATCTGTATCTCTCTCCCTGTCCCTCTTTGTGAATCCCTGTATCTCTCTCCCAGTCACTCTTTGTGTATCTCTCTATCTCTCTCCATGTACCTCTCTGTGTATCTATGTATCTCACTCACTGGCCCTTTCTTTGTATCTCTGTATCTCTCTCCGTGTCCCGGTCTGTTTATCTCTATATCTCTCTCCTGGTTCCTCTCTGTGTATCTCTGTTTCTCTCTCCCTGTCCCTCTCTGTGCATCTCTATATCTCACCCTGTCCCTCTCTCTGTGTAGCTCTGTGTTTCTCCCATTGTCTCTCTCTGCGTATCTCTGTATCTTTCTCCCTGTCCCTCTCAGTGTATCTCTTTATCTCTCTCCCTGTCCCTCTCTGTGTATCTCTGCATCTCTCTCCCTGAACCACTCTGCGTAACTCTTTATCTCTCTCCATGTCCCTCTCTCTGTGTATCTCTGTATCTCTCTCCCTGTCCCTCTATGTGTTTCACTGTATCACTCTCCCTGTCCCTCTCTGCGTATCTCTGTATCTCTCTCCCTGTCACTCTCTGTGTATCACGGTATCTCCCCCCCACCCCACCTGTACCTTCTCTCTAATCTCTGTATATCATTCCGCGTCCCACTCTGTGTATCTCTGTATCTCTCTCCCTGTCCCTCTCTGTGTATCTCTGTAGCTCTCTCCCTGTACCTCTCTCTGTACATCTGTATCTCTCTCCCTGTCCCTCTTTGTGAATCCCTGTATCTCTCTCCCAGTCACTCTTTGTGTATCTCTCTATCTCTCTCCATGTACCTCTCTGTGTATCTATGTATCTCACTCACTGGTCCTTCCTTTGTATCTCTGTATCTCTCTCCCTGTCCCGCTCTGTTTATCTCTATATCTCTCTCCTGGTTCCTCTCTGTGTATCTCTGTTTCTCTCTCCCTGTCCCTCTCTGTGCATCTCTATATCTCACCCTGTCCCTCTCTCTGTGTAGCTCTGTGTTTCTCCCATTGTCTCTCTCTGCGTATCTCTGTATCTTTCTCCCTGTCCCTCTCAGTGTATCTCTTTATCTCTCTCCCTGTCCCTCTCTGTGTATCTCTGCATCTCTTTCCCTGAACCCCTCTATGCGTAACTCTTTATCTCTCTCCATGTCCCTCTCTCTGTGTATCTCTGTATCTCTCTCAATGTACCTCGCTATGTGTCTCTGTACCTCTCTCCCAGTCCCTCTCTGTGTATATCTGTATCTCTCTCCCTGTACCTCGGTGTATTTTTGTATCACTCTCCCTGTACCTCTCTGTGTATCTCTGTAACTCTCTCCCTGTACCTCTCTGCGTATCTCTGTGTCTCTCTCTCTGTACCTATCTCTATCTCTGTATCTCTCTCCCTGTACCTCTATGTATCTCTGTATCTCTCTACCAGTCCCTCTCTCTGTATCTCTGTATCTCTCTCCCTGTCGCTCTCTGCATAACTCTGTATCTCTCTCCCTGTCCCTCTCCGCGTATCTCTGTAACTCTCTCCTTGTACCTCTCTGTGTAGCTGTGTATCTCTCTCCCTGTACCTCTCTGTGTATCCCTGTATCTCCCTCTCTGTACCTCTCTCTGTATCTCTCTACCTGTCCCTCTCGTGTTGCTCGGTAACTCTCTACCTGAGCCTCTCTGTGTTACTCTGCATCTCTCTCCCAGTCCCTATCTCTGTTGCTCTGTATCTCCCTCGCTGTCGCTCTCTGTATATCTCTGTTTCTCTTTCCCTGTTCCTCTCTGTGTATCTCTGTTTCTCTCTCCCTGTACCTCTCTGTGCATATCTGTATTGCTCTCACTGCCCCTCGCTGTCTATCTCTGTATCTCTGTCCATCTCTGTGTATCTCTTATTCGCTCTCCCTGTCCCTCGCTCTGTATCTCGGTATCTCTCTCCCTGTACCTCTCTGTACCTCTGGATCTCTCTCCATGTCACTCTCTGTGTATCTCTGTATCTCTCTCCCTTTCCCTCTCTCTGTGTATCTCTGTATCTCTCGCCCTGTCCCTCTCTGTGTATCTCCGTATCTTCCTTTCTGTCCCTCTCTTTGTATCTCAGTATATCTCTCCCTGTCCCTCTTTGTGTATCTCTGTATCTTTCTCCCTGTGCCTCTGTGCATCTCTGTTTCTCTCTCCCTGTACCATTCTGTGTATCTCAGTATATCTCGCTCCCTGTACCACTCTCTGTGTATCTCTGTATCTTCCTCACACTGCCTCTCTATGTATCTCAGTATCTCGCTCCCTGTCCATTTCTGTGTATCTCTGTAGCTCTCTCCGTGTACCTCTCTCGGTATTATTGTATCTCTCGCCCTGTCACTCACTGTGTATCACGGTATCTCCCCCCCCCCCACCCCACCTGTACCTGCTCTGTAATCTCTGTATATCATTCCCCGCCCCACTCTGTGTATCTCTGTATCTCTCTCCCTGTCCCTCTCTGTGTATCTCTGTAGCTCTCTCCCTGTACCTCTCTCTGTACATCTGTATCTCTCTCCCTGTCCCTCTTTGTGAATCCCTGTATCTCTCTCCCAGTCACTCTTTGTGTATCTCTCTATCTCTCTCCATGTACCTCTCTGTGTATCTATGTATCTCACTCACTGGCCCTTTCTTTGTATCTCTGTATCTCTCTCCGTGTCCCGGTCTGTTTATCTCTATATCTCTCTCCTGGTTCATCTCTGTGTATCTCTGTTTCTCTCTCCCTGTCCCTCTCTGTGCATCTCTATATCTCACCCTGTCCCTCTCTCTGTGTAGCTCTGTGTTTCTCCCATTGTCTCTCTCTGCGTATCTCTTTATCTCTCTCCCTGTCCCTCTCTGTGTATCTCTGCATCTCTTTCCCTGAACCCCTCTATGCGTAACTCTTTATCTCTCTCCATGTCCCTCTCTCTGTGTATCTCTGTATCTCTCTCCCTGTCCCTCTATGTGTTTCACTGTATCACTCTCCCTGTCCCTCTCTGCGTATCTCTGTATCTCTCTCCCTGTTCCTCTCTGCGTATCTCTGTATCTCTCTCCCTGTCACTCTCTGTGTATCACGGTATCTCCCCCCCACCCCACCTGTACCTTCTCCCTAATCTCTGTATATCATTCCGCGTCCCACTCTGTGTATCTCTGTATCTCTCTCCCTGTCCCTCTCTGTGTATCTCTGTAGCTCTCTCCCTGTACCTCTCTCTGTACATCTGTATCTCTCTCCCTGTCCCTCTTTGTGAATCCCTGTATCTCTCTCCCAGTCACTCTTTGTGTATCTCTCTATCTCTCTACATGTACCTCTCTGTGTATCTATGTATCTCACTCACTGGCCCTTTCTTTGTATCTCTGTATCTCTCTCCCTGTCCCGCTCTGTTTATCTCTATATCTCTCTCCTGGTTCCTCTCTGTGTATCTCTGTTTCACTCTCCCTGTCCCTCTCTGTGTATCTCTATATCTCACCCTGTCCCTCTCTCTGTGCAGCTCTGTGTTTCTCCCATTGTCTCTCTCTGCGTATCTCTGTATCTTTCTCCCTGTCCCTCTCAGTGTATCTCTTTATCTCTCTCCCTGTCCCTCTCTGTGTATCTCTGCATCTCTCTCCCTGAACCCCTCTATGCGTAACTCTTTATCTCTCTCCATGTCCCTCTCTCTGTGTATCTCTGTATCTCTCTCCCTGTCCCTCTATGTGTTTCACTGTATCACTCTCCCTGTCCCTCTCTGCGTATCTCTGTATCTCTCTCCCTGTCCCTCTCTGCGTATCTCTGTACCTCTCTCCCTGTCACTCTCTGCGTATCTCTGTATCTCTATTCCTGTCCCTCTATGTGTTCTCTGTATAACGCTCCCTGTCCCTCACTGCGTATCTCTGTATCTCTCTCCCTGTACATCTATGTATATCTCTGTATCCTTCTCCCTGTACCTTTCTCTGTATCTCTGTTTCTCTATCCCTGTCCCACTATTTGTATCTCTATATCTCTCTCACTGTCCATCTCTCTGCATCTCTTTATCTCTCTCCCTGTGCCTCTGTGTATCTATGTATCTCTCTCCCATTGCCATTCTGTGTATCTCTTTATCACTCTCCCTGTACCTCCCGCTCTGTGCATATCGGTATCTCCCCCCCCCCCCCCGTACCTCTCTGTGTATCTCTGTATCTCTCTCCCTGTACCTCTCTGTACCTCTGGATCTCTCTCCATGTCACTCTCTGTGTATCTCTGTATCTCTCTCCCTTTCCCTCTCTCTGTGTATCTCTGTATCTCTCGCCCTGTCCCTCTCTGTGTATCTCCGTATCTTCCTTTCTGTCCCTCTCTTTGTATCTCAGTATATCTCTCCCTGTCCCTCTTTGTGTATCTCTGTATCTTTCTCCCTGTGCCTCTGTGCATCTCTGTTTCTCTCTCCCTGTACCATTCTGTGTATCTCAGTATATCTCGCTCCCTGTACCACTCTCTGTGTATCTCTGTATCTTCCTCACACTGCCTCTCTATGTATCTCAGTATCTCGCTCCCTGTCCATTTCTGTGTATCTCTGTAGCTCTCTCCGTGTACCTCTCTCGGTATTATTGTATCTCTCGCCCTGTCACTCACTGTGTATCACGGTATCTCCCCCCCCCACCCCACCTGTACCTGCTCTGTAATCTCTGTATATCATTCCCCGCCCCACTCTGTGTATCTCTGTATCTCTCTCCCTGTCCCTCTCTGTGTATCTCTGTAGCTCTCTCCCTGTACCTCTCTCTGTACATCTGTATCTCTCTCCCTGTCCCTCTTTGTGAATCCCTGTATCTCTCTCCCAGTCACTCTTTGTGTATCTCTCTATCTCTCTCCATGTACCTCTCTGTGTATCTATGTATCTCACTCACTGGCCCTTTCTTTGTATCTCTGTATCTCTCTCCGTGTCCCGGTCTGTTTATCTCTATATCTCTCTCCTGGTTCATCTCTGTGTATCTCTGTTTCTCTCTCCCTGTCCCTCTCTGTGCATCTCTATATCTCACCCTGTCCCTCTCTCTGTGTAGCTCTGTGTTTCTCCCATTGTCTCTCTCTGCGTATCTCTTTATCTCTCTCCCTGTCCCTCTCTGTGTATCTCTGCATCTCTTTCCCTGAACCCCTCTATGCGTAACTCTTTATCTCTCTCCATGTCCCTCTCTCTGTGTATCTCTGTATCTCTCTCCCTGTCCCTCTATGTGTTTCACTGTATCACTCTCCCTGTCCCTCTCTGCGTATCTCTGTATCTCTCTCCCTGTTCCTCTCTGCGTATCTCTGTATCTCTCTCCCTGTCACTCTCTGTGTATCACGGTATCTCCCCCCCACCCCACCTGTACCTTCTCTCTAATCTCTGTATATCATTCCGCGTCCCACTCTGTGTATCTCTGTATCTCTCTCCCTGTCCCTTTCTGTGTATCTCTGTAGCTCTCTCCCTGTACCTCTCTCTGTACATCTGTATCTCTCTCCCTGTCCCTCTTTGTGAATCCCTGTATCTCTCTCCCAGTCACTCTTTGTGTATCTCTCTATCTCTCTCCATGTACCTCTCTGTGTATCTATGTATCTCACTCACTGGCCCTTTCTTTGTATCTCTGTATCTCTCTCCCTGTCCCGCTCTGTTTATCTCTATATCTCTCTCCTGGTTCCTCTCTGTGTATCTCTGTTTCACTCTCCCTGTCCCTCTCTGTGTATCTCTATATCTCACCCTGTCCCTCTCTCTGTGCAGCTCTGTGTTTCTCCCATTGTCTCTCTCTGCGTATCTCTGTATCTTTCTCCCTGTCCCTCTCAGTGTATCTCTTTATCTCTCTCCCTGTCCCTCTCTGTGTATCTCTGCATCTCTCTCCCTGAACCCCTCTATGCGGAACTCTTTATCTCTCTCCATGTCCCTCTCTCTGTGTATCTCTGTATCTCTCTCCCTGTCCCTCTATGTGTTTCACTGTATCACTCTCCCTGTCCCTCTCTGCGTATCTCTGTATCTCTCTCCCTGTCCCTCTCTGCGTATCTCTGTACCTCTCTCCCTGTCACTCTCTGCGTATCTCTGTATCTCTATTCCTGTCCCTCTATGTGTTCTCTGTATAACGCTCCCTGTCCCTCACTGCGTATCTCTGTATCTCTCTCCCTGTACATCTATGTATATCTCTGTATCCTTCTCCCTGTACCTTTCTCTGTATCTCTGTTTCTCTATCCCTGTCCCACTATTTGTATCTCTATATCTCTCTCACTGTCCATCTCTCTGTATCTCTTTATCTCTCTCCCTGTGCCTCTCTGTGTATCTATGTATCTCTCTCCCATTGCCATTCTGTGTATCTCTTTATCACTCTCCCTGTACCTCCCGCTCTGTGCATATCGGTATCTCCCCCCCCCCCGTACCTCTCTGTGTATCTCTGTATCTATCTCCCTGTCCCTCTCTGTGTATCTCTGTATCACTCTCCCAGTCCCTCTCTGTGTATCTCTGTATCTATCTCCATGTACTTATCTGTGTATCTCTGTATCTCACTCACTGGTCCTCTCTGTGTATCTCTGTTTCCCTCTCTCTGTCCCTCACTGTGAATCTCTATATCTCTCTCCCTATCCCACTCTGTGTGTCTGTGTATCTCTCTCCCTGTCCCTCTATATGTATCTCTGTATCTCTCTCCTTGTACCTCTCTGTGTATCTCTGTATCTCCCTCCCTGCACATTTCTGTGTATCTCGGTATCTCACGCCCTGTCCTTCTCTCTGTATCTCTGTATTTATCTCCCTATCCATCTCTGTCTATCTGTATCTCTCTACCTGTCCCTCTCTATGTATCTGTGTACCTCTCTCCTTGTCCCTCTCTGTGCATCTGTATCTCTCTCCCTGTCCCAAACTGTGAATCTCTGTATCTCTCTCTCTTTCCCTCTCTCTGTGTATCTCTTTATCTCTCTCCCTGTCCTTCTATTTGTATCACTCTCGCTGTCCCACTCTGCGTATGCTTGTATCTCTCTCCCTGTACCTCTCTGTGTATCTCTGTATCTCTCTCCCTGTACCTCTCTGTGTATCTCTGTATCTCTCTCCCTGTCCCTCTCTGTGTATATCTGTATCTCTCTCACTGTCCCTCTCTGTGTGCCTCTGTACCTCTCTCCCTGTCCCTCTCTCTGTTTATCTCTTTATCTCTCTCCCTGTCCTTCTATATGTACCTCTGTATCACTCTCACTGTCCCTCTCTGTGTATGCATGTATCTCTCTCCCTGTACCTCTCTGTGTATCTCTGTATCTCTCTCCTTGTACCTCTCTGTGTATCTCTGTATCTCCAGGTCTCCACCTGAACCGAGCTGGGACCAGTGTTCTGGCGAAAAGAGTAAATAGGGTGGTCAATAGGACTTTAAACTAGAGATTGGGGGGGGGGGGGGAGGGAAAGTCAGGGAACCAAGAGGTGAAGGAATCAGTGGGAAGCGTAGCTGCTTAGGATTACAAAAAATCACGAAAAGACAGAGCTCAGGAGAGGTTACGATAGTCCCCATCTCACAAAATATGACACAGTGTATGGAAAGGCTCAGTAAACCAAGGTCCACCACACTAAGAAAACAAAAAGGGACAGTCAATAGGGAATTAAAGGTGCTATATTTAAATGCCCGCAGTGTACGGAACAAGGTAGATGAGCTTGTGGCCCAGATTGTGACTGGCAGGTATGATGTGGTAGGCATCACAGAGACGTGGTTGCAGGGGGTTCAGGACTGGCAGTTAAACATCCAGGGATTTACAACCTATCAAAAAGACAGAGAGGTGGGTAGAGGGGGCGGGGTTGCCTTGTTAATTAGAAATGAAATTAAATCAATAGCACTAAACGACATAGGGTCAGACGATGTGGAGTCTGTGTGGGTAGAGTTGAGGAACCACAAAGGCAAAAAAACCATAATGGGAGTTATGTACAGGCCTCCTGACAGTGGTCAGGACCAGGGGCACAAAATGCACCACGAAATAGAAAGGGCATGTCAGAAAGGCAAGGTCACAGTGATCATGGGGACTTCAATATGCAGGTGGACTGGGTAAATAATGTTGCCAGTGGACCCAAAGAAAGGGAATTCATTGAATATTTACAGGATGGCTTTTTGGAACCGCTTGTGATGGAGCCCACGAGGGAACAGGCTATTCTGGACTTAGTGTTATGTAATGAGTCAGAATTGATAAAAGACCTTAAAGTAAGGGAACACTTAGGTATCAGTGATCATAATATGGTAGAATTCAGTCTGCAATTTGAAAGAAAGAAGGTAGAATCAGATGTAAAGGTTTTACAGTTAAATAAAGGTAAGTACAGGCGCATGAGGGAGGAACTGACGAAAATCGACTGGAAGCAGAGCCTAGTGGGAAAGACAGTAGAACAGCAATGGCAGGAGTTTCTGGGAGTAATTGAGGACACAGTGCAGAGGTTCATCCCAAAGAAAAGAAAGGTTATCAGAGGGAGGATTAGGCAGCCATGGCTGACCAAGGAAGTCAGGGAATGCATCAAGGCAAAAGAGAGAGCCTATAATGTGGCAAATAGTGGGAAGTCAGAAGATTGGGAAGGCTACAAAAACAAACAGAGGATAACAAAAAGAGAAATAAGGAAGGAGAGGATCAAATATGAAGGTAGGCTAGCCAGTAACCTTAGGAATGATAGTAAAAGTTTCTTTAAATACATTAAAAGCAAACGGGAGGCAAAAGTAGACATTGGGCCGCTCCAAAATGACGCTGGTAATATAGTGATGGGAGACAAGGAAATAGCTGAGGAACTTAATAAGTACTTTGCGTCAGTCTTCACAGTAGATGACATGGGTAATATCCCAACAATTCAGGAAAGTCAGGGGGCAGAGTTGAATATGGTTGCCATCACAAAGGAGAAGGTGCTAGAGAAACTAAAAGGTCTGAAAATTGATAAATCTCCGGGCCCAGATGGGCTACATCCAAGAGTTCTAAAGGAGATAGCTGAAGAAATAGTGGAGGCGTTAGTTATGATCTTTCAAAAGTCACTGGAATCAGGGAAAGTCCCAGAGGATTGGAAAATCGCTTTTGTAACCCCCCTGTTCAAGAAGGGAACAAGAAAAAAGATGGAAAATTATAGGCCAATTAGCCTAACCTCGGTTGTTGGCAAAATTCTAGAATCCATCGTTAAGGATGCGATTTCTAAATTCTTGGAAGTGCAGGGTCGAATTAGGACAAGTCAGCATGGATTTAGTAAGGGGAGGTCGTGCCTGACAAACCTGTTAGAGTTCTTTGAAGAGATAACAAATAGGTTAGACCAAGGAGAGCCAATGGATGTTATCTATCTTGACTTCCAAAAGGCCTTTGACAAGGTGCCTCACGGGAGACTGCTGAGTAAAATAAGGGCCCATGGTATTCGAGGCAAGGTACTAACATGGATTGACGATTGGCTGTCAGACAGAAGGCAGAGAGTTGGGATAAAAGGTTCTTTTTCGGAATGGCAACCGGTGACAAGTGGTGTCCCGCAGGGTTCAGTGTTGGGGCCACAGCTGTTCTCTTTATATATTAACGATCTAGATGACGGGACTGGGGGCATTCTGGCCAAGTTTGCCGATGATACAAAGATAGGTGGAGGGGCAGGTAGTATTGAGGAGGTGGGGAGGCTGCAGAAAGATTTAGACAGTTTAGGAGAATGGTCCAAGAAGTGGCTGATGAAATTCAACGTGGGCAAGTGCGAGGTCTTGCACTTTGGAAAAAAGAATAGAGGCATGGACTATTTTCTAAACGGTGACAAAATTCATAATGCTAAAGTGCAAAGGGACTTGGGAGTCCTAGTCCAGGATTCTCTAAAGGTAAACTTGCAGGTTGAGTCCGTAATTAAGAAAGCAAATGTAATGTTGTAATTTATCTCAAGAGGCTTGGAATATAAAAGCAGGGATGTACTTCTGAGGCTTTATAAAGCACTAGTTAGGCCCCATTTAGAATACTGTGAGCAATTTTGGGCCCCATACCTCAGGAAGGACATACTGGCACTGGAGCGGGTCCAGCGGAGATTCACACGGATGATCCCAGGAATGGTAGGCCTAACATACGATGAACGTCTGAGGATCGTGGGATTATATTCATTGGAGTTTAGGAGGTTGAGGGGAGATCTAATAGAAACGTACAAGATAATGAATGGCTTGGATAGATGGACGTAGGGAAGTTTTTTCCATTAGCAGGGGAGACTAGGACGCGGGGGCGCAGCCTTAGAATAAAAGGGAGTCACTTTAGGACAGAGATGAGGAGAAATTTCTTCAGCCAGAGAGTGGTAGGTCTGTGGAATTCATTGCCACAGAGGGCGGTGAAGGCCGGGACATTGAGTGTCTTTAAGACAGAAATTGATAAATTCTTGATATCTCGAGGAATTAAGGGCTATGGGGAGAGAGTGGGTAAATGGAGTTGAAATCAACCATGATTGAATGGTGGAGTGGACTCGATGGGCCGAATGGCCTTACTTCCACTCCTATGTCTTATGGTCTTATGGTCTTATCTCTGTATCTCTCTCCCTGTACCTCTCTGTGTATCTGTATCTCTCTCCATGTCCCTCTCTATAAATCTCTTCATCTCTATCCCTTCACCTCTCTATCTCTTTCCCTCTCTCTGTACCCCTCTATGTGTTTCTCTGTATCTCTCCCCTGTCCCTCTCTGTGTATCTCTATATCTCTCCCTGTCCCTCTTTGTGTATCGCTGTATCTCTCTCCCTGTCCCTCTCTATGTATCTCTGTATCTCTCTTCCTGTACATCTCTGCGTATCTCGGTATCTCTCTCCCTGTCCCTCTCTCTGTATCTCTGTATATCTCTCCCTGTCCCTCTCTGTATCTCTGTATCTCTCTCCCTGTCCCACTCTGTGCATCTCTGTATCTCTCTCACTGTCCCTCTCTGTCTATCTCTATATCTCTCACACTGTCCCTCTCTGTGTATCGCTGTATCCCTCTCCCGGTACCCCTCTCTGTGTTTCTCTGTATCTCTCTCCCTGTCCCTCCCTGTGTATCTCTGTATCTCTCTCCCTGTCCTTCTCTGTGTATCTGTGTATCTCTCTCCGTTAACATCTCTCTGCATCTCTGTATATCTCTCCCTCCACCACTCACTTTATCTCAGTATCTCTCTCCCTGTACCTCTGTATCTCTCTCCCTGCACCTCTCTGTATCTCTGATTCTCTCTCTCTGTACCTATCCGTGCATCTATGTATCTCTCTCCCTGTACCTAGCTGTGTATCTATGTATATCTCTCCCTGTACCTCTCTATGTATCTCTTTACCTCTCTCCCTGTACCACTATCTCTGTATCTCTGTATCTCTCTCCCTGTACCGCTCTGTGAATCTCTTTATCTCTCTCCCTGTCCCTCTCTGTGTATCCATGTATCTCTCTCCCTGTACCACTCACTTTATCTCACTATATCTCTCTCACTGCACCTCTCTGGATCTCTGGTTCTCTCTCTCTGTACCTCTCTGTGTACCTATGTATCTCCCTCCATGTTCCTAGCTGCGTATCTATGTATCTCTCTCCCAGTACCTCTCTATGTATCTCTGTATCTCTCTCCTTGTACATCTCTTCTCGCTCCAGCATGATGTTACCAAAAAACACAATATTCCCGCACCCTCCCCTGCTCCCGTCAGAATTCTGCAGTGGCCACACCCTCCATGATACCCTGATCTATACCTGCATCATCTTTATCATGTCCAAGTTCCCATCTCCTTCCCATAGCACCATCCCTTGTAATAACAGAAGATGCAACACGTGTCAATTTATATCCTCCTGCTTCACTAACACTCCATTCAGATGAAGCAATGTTTGACTTGTGAATTCTTCAGTTGGGTTTCATGTCTTCACTGCTCACAATGTCTCCTCTTCAATGGGGAAACTAAACGCAGACAGGGTGACCACTTTGCAGAACCACTTCGCTCAGTCTGCAAGCATGACCCCAATCTTCCAGTCGCTCCTATTTTAATTTCACACCGCACTCTCATGCCCACATGCCCATCTTTGGCCTGTTGCCATGCTGCAGTGATGCCGAATGCCAGCTGGAAAAGCAACATCTCATCTTTCAATTCGGGATATTACAGCCCTTAAGAATCAGCAAGTTTTGACTATGGTCTTTTTCTTCCAAATTATGTCATACATTGAGTGTCTCTTCAAAAACACTCACATTTCCCTTACAGCACCCACCCCACCCCCTACCTCACCACCCTCTGGTCCCTCAGCACACCAGGCCATCTCTCTCTTGTTCTTCAGGTTGCTATATTTCATTCCAATCTCCGCAGCTGCAATTGAACATCTAACACATTTCTCCCTCTCTCTCTTTAACCTGTCCATACTCCAGGCCGAGTTCCCCACGTGCTTCAAGAAGACCACCATCATATCGGTAACAAAGAAGAACAGGCAACATGCCAAAATGATTACCGTCCGGTGGCCCTGACGTCAGTTGTAATGAAGTGCTTTGTGAGGTTGATCACACAGCGCATCACCTCCATACTCCCAGAAAGCCTTGATCCCTTGCAATTCGCAGACCTTTCGCAACCGGTCCACAGCAGGCTACATTTCTGTGGCCCAATACTCATCCCGCGAGCCTCACGACAACAAGGACTCCTTTATCAGACTCCTATTTATTGACTGCAGCTCCGTCTTCAACACCATAATTCCAGCCAAGCTCATATTAAAGCTCCAAAACCTATTACCTGGATCCCCACTATGCAACTGGATCCTCGACTTTCTGACCAATAGACCACAATCAGTAAGAGTGAACAACAGCACCTCCTCCACAATAGCCCTCAACACCGGGGCCCCCCAAGGCTACGTACTTAGCCCCCTACTCTACCCCCTGTACACACACGACTGCGTGGCAAAATCAGATTCCAACTCCATCTACAAGTTTGCTGACGATACGACCAGAGTGGGCCGGATCTCGAATAATGACCAGGCAAAATAGTGGAAGGAGATAGAGAACCTGGTCGAGTGGTGCAACACTCTCTCCTCTCAATGCCAGCAAAACAGAAGACCTGGTCGTTGACTTCAAGAAGCAACGTACTGTACACACCCTGACAGCATCAACGGGGCCGAGGTGGAAATGGTTAGCTGTTTCAAATTCCTACGGCTGGACTTCTCCAAAAATCTGTCCTGGTCCACTCACATCGACGCTACCACCAAGAAAGCACAACAGCGCCTACTCTTCCTCAGGAAACTAAGGGAATTCGGCATGCCCACATTGACCCTTACCTACTTTTACAGATGCACCATAGAAAGCATCCTATCTGGCTCCATCACAGCCTGGTATGGCTTCTGCTCGGCCCAGGGTCACAAGAAACTTCAGAGAGTCGTGCATACCGCCCAGGCCATCACACAAACCTACCTCCCATCCATTGATTCCATCTACACTTCCCGCTGCCTGGTGATCTTGGGCAGCATAATCTAAGACCCTTTCCACCCGGCTTACTCACTCTTCCAACGTCTTCCATCGGTATGGAGGTACAGAAGTCTGAGAACACGCACGAACAGACTCAAAAACAGCTTCTTCCCCATTGTCACCAGACTCCTAAATGATCCTCTTGTGGACTGAACTCATTAACACTGCATCCTGTATGCTTCATCCGATGCCAGTGCTTATATAGTTACATTGTGTATCTTGTGTTGCCCTATTATGTGTTTTCTTCCCAGGAACTTAATGATCTGTTGAGGTGCTCGCAGAAACGTACTTTTCATAATACCTCCGTACACATTACAATAAACAAATCCAATCCAATCCTCTCTTGAATTCCGATGAAGAGCCAAATGGACTTGAAACATTAACTCTGTTTTCTCTCCCAACAAAAGCTGCTGAGTATTCCCACCGTTGCGTTATTGTGTTCAATATATGAATTAATCCATTTTCATTACACAATGTCAAATCTGGGATAGCAGGTTGCCCAATTGGTTTCTCAACATATTATTTCAAAATAACTTTCGGAATAAACTCCAGGAATTCAACACCAGAGAATTATTGTTAACATGGTTTGCCAAGTCGGACTGCTGAATAAAGTCACCCAGGAATACTGTATTACCCTTGTTAGTGCACCTCTAATTTCACGCTTAATGCTGTCTCTGACCTTCTCAGTACTGTTTGAAGGCCAACTATCAGCAACTCCCACTAATGGTGCAGCTTCTTGTTGCTTTTTCGCTCCATCCAGACTAATTGCACATCAAGATGTTCTGAGTCAATATGTTTTTTTCACCATTGCGCGGATTTCACCCTTTGCAAAGACTGCGACATCAATTCATTTTCCTCGATCCTTCCTAAGTATTGATTAGCTGTGGATATTCATATGTGGACATTTGTACAAGGGTGACATGGTGGCGCAGTGGTTAGCACTTCTGCCCTTTAGAACCAGTGACCTGGCTTGATTCCGACCATGGGTCATTGCCTGTGTGGAGTTTGCATATTTCTCCCCGTGTCTGCGTGGGTTCCCTCCAGGTTCGCCGGTTTCCTCCCAAAGTCAAATGATGTTCAGGCAAGGTGGACTGGCCGTGATAAATTGCGCCTGGTGTCCATCAGATAAGTGGGGTTGCAGGGATTAGCCAGGGAAGTGGGCTTGGTTGTTGGGTCCTCTTCTGGAGTGCCAGTGTAGATCAGATTAGTTTAATGACCTCCTCCACAGCCATAATCACAATCATATCATACCCATTTACAACCAGTCAAACTGACAATTCATCTACCTTATGGCAAATGCCCAATCCATTCATGTAGAGCATCTTTAGTTTTCTCCATTTAACATTTTTGCACATATTTTTGTATTGTGGCTCAATTTGTTGGGAGCACTTGTTTCCTCTTTATTCCACATTTGCTTTCTAGTTTGCTGTCTTTCATTTCGATCTTTATTTCACTATTTGTGTCTCCCCGCTCAGGATTTCACCCCCCCCCCCTCCCCCCGGGACTGTATGTTAAACCTCCACAGCAGCATAACAAAATATTCTACTCAAATATTGGTACTGGTCTTGCTGGATTGCTACCAGTCTCTCCCCCAGAATGGTGCCAATGCCTCTCAGCAAGCTATATCCCTTCCTCCAAAAGCAACCCTCCAGCCACGTGTTCATCCAATCTCTTCTCCTCTCCGGGATCTTGCCAGAAGGTGGCACCGAGATCAATCCTGAGATTACAACCTTTGAGATCCTGCTTTTTAACGAACATCCTGGCTCCCGACATTATGCTTGCAGGAGCTCGTCTCTCTTTTTCACGATGTTGGCATGGGCCATGACTGGACGTTTATTCTGCCCCATCAGACTGACATGCAGCCATTCAGTGACATCCTTGATATACTGCATCATCCCAACCTGCCTGCCACAGGTGCATCTGCCCATGACAGTATTGGTCGAAGTGACCACTGCACAGTCCTTGTGGAGACTGTCGTGTTAATCACCCTGGGATAACACAGACTGCAACTGGATTTAGTTGCATTTGAAAGAAGACTCTAAACTTTGATCTTAGTTCAATATGCTTCATTGAACTTGTTACGTAGTGCACACAGTTCGCTGTGGGCATGACACTCTACTAATCTAAGCGTGTTCACTATAACTGACTGGACCAGACTAGCACTAAGCCATGTATAGAAGGTGCTAACTGACATATAGTCCCTGACTTTCACTACCATTGTCATCACTGTAAAGAGCCAGAGTGTTGATGGCTCGTGTTTTTTATAATGGGACACCACCTTCTAGTGTTCTGCCTGGTGATTGGTTGTGTTCTATCCTATTTGTTGATTGGTTGTACTGGGTGTCTGTCACTGCCTGTTTGTATCTCATTATGCATGGCGGCATATCATGACAGAGTCCAAGTCCCCCAAATTCTGCCTTGATGTCGTGCAGTTGCTCTCATCTCACCTCCTGTGTTTAGTTCATTTGTCCATTTTAGAACCAAGGCAGTAATGAGATCAAGAGCTGAGTGATTCTGGTGGAACCCAAGCTGATGTCAGTAAGCAGGTTATTGTTGTGTAAGTGCCCCTGATGGCACTGATGTTGACCCCTTCCATCACTTTACTGATAATCGAGAATAGGCATTAATTATGTGTACAGGAAATAATTTGGCAATTTTCCTCATTGCCGGTAAATGCCAGTGTTCTAGCTGTTCTGGGGCAGCTTAGCGAGGGATCATCAAGTTACGGAGCACATGTCTTCAGTATTATTGCCGGAATATTGTCAGGACCCATGGCTTTTGAAGTATTCAGTGTCTTCCGCCGTTTTTTGATTTTACGCAGAGGGAACCAAATTGGCTGAAGACTGAAATCTGTGACACTGCAGACCTCCTGAGGAGGCCCAGATGGAGCATCTACTTGGTACGACTGACTGAAGGTTAGTGCAAACCCTTCAGCTTTATATTTTGAGCAGAGTCACTTGTTTAATTGTCGACCACCATTCATGTCTGGAGGTGGCAGGACTGAAGAGCTTAGATCTGATGCGTTTGTTGTGGAATTTCTTAGCTCTATTACTTGCTGTTTGGCACGCAAGTAGTCCTGTGTTGTAGCTTCACCAGGTTGATATCTCATTTTTGTGTATGCCTGGTGTTGCTCCTGGCATGCACTCCTGCACTCTTCATGGTACCACGACTGATCCCCTGGATTGGTTTTAATGGTGGAGTAGGGGACTTGCTGGGCCATGAGGTTGCAGAATTTGGCTGGGTACAATTCTTCTGAGATGAGCTTTGCAGCCCAGACAGCTCAGCCTGTGGTGGTGACAACGAGCCAGCCTTGGTCATAGACAATGAAGTCGCTCACCCTGAATACAGTCTGTGCCATTTGACCGATAATGCTTCCCATAGTGGTGCTCAAAATATCTGCAGAACTGTCTCGCGTTTTTCTCCCCTCCCCCCACCCCTGCACCTCTCCAACTCCCCCCAACCCACGTTCCCGCAACCCCCCCTCCCCGCAGCTGAGACACACGTGGGGCCCAGGACTTGTCCCTTGTTGCGTTCTGATGAGAAAATTTCTTCCTCAATAATACACAAAACATAAAAACTGTTAGAGGGGAGATGGACCCAGGGAACTCCTGTACTACCCGCCTCGTGATTTTGTCCTGTTTGTTAGAAACCCATTCCCTTTCTGCCTGTGCACACTTTACCTGCGGTGTGACCAACTCTCGCTAACCTCCATTTTAACCTAGTTTTCCAACCCATCAAAATTTCTGACCAATTTTTCAATAATCTGGAAGATATCCCATCTAAATCTGCCAGAGTATGTCTGTACCAGAGTTCATATAGAACATAGAACGATACAGCGCAGTACAGGCCCTTCGGCCCTCGATGTTGCACCGAGATGGAAAAAATTCTAAAGGCCATCTAACCTACACTATGCCCTTATCATCCATATGCTTATCCAATAAATTTTTTAATGCCCTCAATGTTGGCGTGTTCACTACTGTTGCAGGCAGGGCATTCCACGGCCTCACCACTCTTTGCGTAAAAAACCCACCTCTGACCTCTGTCCTATATCTATTACCCCTCAATTTAAGGCTATGTCCCCTCGTGCTAGCCACCTCCATCCGCGGGAGAAGGCTCTCGCTGTCCACCCTATCTAACCCTCTGATCATTTTGTATGCCTCTATTAAGTCACCTCTTAACCTTCTTCTCTCTAACGAAAACAACCTCAAGTCCATCAGCCTTTCCTCATAAGATTTTCCCTCCATACCATGCAACATCCTGGTAAATCTCCTCTGCACCCGTTCCAAAGCTTCCACGTCCTTCCTATAATGAGGCGACCAGAACTGTACGCAATACTCCAAATGCGGCCGTACTAGAGTTTTGTACAACTGCAACATGACCTCATGGCTCCGGAACTCAATCCCTCTACCAATAAAGGCCAACACACCATAGGCCTTCTTCACAACCCTATCAACCTGGGTGGCAACTTTCAGGGATCTATGTGCATGGACACCGAGATCCCTCTGCTCATCCACACTACCAAGAAATTTACCATTAGCCAAATATTCCGCATTTCTGTTATTCTTTCCAAAGTGAATCACCTCAAACTTCTCCACATTAAACTCCATTTGCCACCTCTCAGCCCAGCTCTGCAGCTTATCTATGTCCCTCTGTAAACTGCAACATCCTTCCACACTGTCTACAACTCCACCGACTTTAGCGTCGTCTGCAAACTTACTCACCCATCCTTCTGCGCCCTCCTCTAGGTCATTTATAAAAATGACAAACAGCAACGGCCCCAGAACAGATCCTTGTGGTACGCCACTCGTAACTGAACTCCATTCTGAACATTTCCCATCAACTACCACTCTCTGTCTTCTTTCAACTAGCCAATTTCTGATCCACATCTCTAAATCACCCTCAATCCCCAGCCTCCGTATTTTCTGCAATAGCCGACCGTGGGGAACCTTATCAAACGCTTTACTGAAATCTATATACACCACATCAACTGCTCTACCCACGTCTACCTGTTCAGTCACCTTCTCAAAGAACTCGATAAGGTTTGTGAGGCATGACCTACCCTTCACAAGACCATGCTGGCTGTCCCTAATCATATTATTCCTCTCTAGATGATTATGAATCGTATCTTTTATAATCCTCTCCAAGACTTTACCCACCACAGACGTTAGGCTCACTGGCCTATAGTTACCGGAGTTATCTCTACTCCCCTTCTTGAACAAAGGGACCACATTTGCTATCCTCCAGTCCTCTGGCACTATTCCTGTAGCCAATGATGACCTAAAAATCAAAGCCAAAGGCTCAGCAATCTCTTCCCTGGCTTCCCAGAGAATCCTAGGATAAATCCCATCCGGCCCCGGGGACTTATCTATTTTCACCTTGTCCAGAATTGCCAACACTTCTTCCCTACGCACCTCAATGCCATCTATTCTAATAGCCTGGGTCACAGCATTCTCCTCCACAATATTATCTTTTTCTTGAGTGAATACTGACGAAAAGTATTCATTTCGTATCTCGCTTATCTCCTCAACCTCCACACACAACTTCCCACCACTGTCCTTGACTGGCCCTACTCTTACCCTAGTCATTCTTTTATTCCTGACATACCTGTAGAAAGCTTTTGGGTTTTCCTTGATCCTACCTGCCAAAGACTTCTCATGTCCCATCCTTGCTCGTCTCAGCTCTCTCTTTAGATCCTTCCTCGCTTCCTTGTAACTATCAAGCGCCCCAACTGAAACTTTACGCCTCATCTTCACATAGGCCTCCTTCTTCCTCTTAACAAGAGATTCCACTTCTTTGGTAAATTACGGTTCCCTCGCTCGACCCCTTCCTCCCTGCCTGACTGGTACGTACTTATCAAGAACATGCAATAGCTGTTCCTTGAACAAGCTCTACATATCCAGTGTGCCCAACCCTTGCAGCCTACTTCTCCAACCAACACATCCTAAGTCATGTCTAATGGCATCATAATTGCCCTTCCCCCAGCTATAACTCTTGCCCTGCGGGGTATACTTATCCCTTTCCATCACTAACGTAAAGGTCACCGAATTGTGGTCACTGTTTCCAAAGTGCTCACCTACCTCCAGATCTAACACCTGGCCTGGTTCATTACCCAAAACCAAATCCAATGTGGCCTCGCCTCTTGTTGGCCTGTCAACATATTGTGTCAGGAAACCCTCCTGCACACATTGTACAAAGAATGACCCATCTAATGTACTCGAACTATATCTTTTCTAGTCAATATTTGGAAAGTTAAAGTCTCCCATAACAACTACCCTGTTACTTTCGCTCTTTTCCAGAATCATCTTCGCCATCCTTTCCTCTACATCCCTAGAACTATTAGGTGGCCTATAGAAAACTCCCAACAGGGTGACCTCTCCTTTCCTGTTTCTAACCTCAGCCCATACTACCTCAGAAGAAGTGTCCCCATCTAGCATCCTTTCCGCCACCGTAATACTCTCCTTGACTAGCAGCGCCACACCTCCCCCTCTTTTGCCCCCTTCTCTGAGCTTACTAAAACACCTAAACCCCGGAACCTGCAACAACCATTCCTGTCCCTGCTCTATCCATGTCTCTGAAATGGCCACAACATCGAAGTCCCAGGTACCAACCCATGCTGCCAGTTCCCCTACCTTATTTCGTATACTCCTGGCATTGAAGTAGACACACTTCAAACCACCTACCTGAACACTGGCACCCTCCTGCGAAGTCAAATCTGTGCTCCTGACCTCTATACTCTCAATCTCCCGTACCCCAAAACTACAATCCAGGTTCCCATGCCCCTGCTGAATTAGTTATATATATAAACTGGAAGAACTGATATCTTAGGATACATTGACTGATTCCACACTCACTGGTTGAGATCAAATTGCGCGCTTGTCCATGAACCAGTGCAGAGACTGAAACATTTCTACAGCGGTTAAGTGAACATTTCTCAGGCGATGGCAGATGTGGTGTGCAAAGTACAAGCGCAGCTGAGGGGAAATATGAAAATGGAAGAGGTGGCAAGGCGGCAATTTATTTTAACCTTCTCAGCAGACATTAACGAAGCAAGGGAAACCATTGGAGTGCAGAGAACCTGATTAAATGTCACAGGACACATTTAAATAAAATGTTGGACTGCCGAATTAGTTATTTAGGAGCTGAACCATGGTTCATCAAGAGATTTCTTCAACCATCCTGCAGAAAGCTCCAACAATCAAGAGGAACAGAGCTGAGGTTCTGGGACTAATGGTGACATTAAAGTACAGAGAGAAACTAATTACTGGAATATTATATATAATTCGAGGTCAGAGTTGTTCTTTTTTTTTAATTTGGAGAACCAATTTTTTTATGAACTAAGGGGCAATTTATTGTGACCAATCCACCGAACCTGTACATCTTTAGCTTGTGGGGGTGAAACCCACACCGACATGAGGAGACTGTGCAAACACCAGACAGACAGTGACCGAGGTCCGGGATTCGAACCCAGGCCCTAAATGCTGCAGTCCCAGTGATATTCACTGTGCTATTTTCCCGCCCTGAGTTGCTCATATTTATGCAAAAAGGCATGCATGGAATTGAATGTAATTTCCAGATAGTGAAAGTATATCAGGAAGGAAGGTCAATTCACTGGAAGACCAGAATAAAATAACAGTAGTTTCAGCTCCAGAGGATATCACTGACTGACAATAGTTTGTGTGAAATGGCAAGTCAAGGAGAAAAAATTCTGACTAACAAATTAACAGAGCTCAATGAATCTAGAAAACTAAAAAAGCAATGAGGGGGATGATGAAGTATGAGTGCAAGCTAGCTAGTAATATAAAGGAAGATAGGAAGAGTTTTTTCAATACATAAAAGGTAAGAGAAAGGCCAAAATAGACATTGGGAAAGTGGAAAATATGGCTGGAGAAGTGATAATAGGAAATAAGTAATGGCAGAACTGAATAGTTACTTTGCATCAGTTTTCACACTGGAAGACACCGGTGGGACGCCAGAGCTCCATGAGATCCAGAAGGCAGAGGTGAGTGCAGTGACCATTAATAAGTCGACGGTTTTGGGGGAAACTGAAAGGTGTGAAAGTGGATAAATCATCTGGACCGGATGGACTACACCCCAGGATTCTAAAAGAGATAGCTCAGGAGAGTGTGGATGCATTAGTGATGATATCTGAGGAATCACTGGAGGCAGGAAGGATCCCAGAGGACTGGAAAGTGGCTTATTTAACACCCCGTTTAAGAAGGGATGGAGGCAGAAGGCAGGAGATTATAGGCTGGTTAGCCTGACTTTGGTCATTGGTAAGATCTTAGAGCCCATGACTAAAGATGAGATCGCAGAGCAGTTGGAAGTGCAGTCAAATAGGACTGAGTCGCACGGCTTCGTCAAGGGGAAGTCATGCTGACAAAAGTGTTAGAGTTCTTTGAGGAAGTAAGAAGGAAGTTCGACAAAGGAGAACGAATGGACATGATTTAATTAGATTTCCAGAAGGCCTTTGACAAGGTGCTGCACTGGAACTGTTAAATAAGTGAAGAGCCTATGGTGTTAAGGGTAAGGTACTGACATGGATAGAGGATTGGCTGATTGGCAGAAGGCAGAGAGTTGGGATAAAAGGGTCTTTTTCAGCTGGTGCCTTAGTGGTGTCCCTCAGGGGTCAATGCTGGGACCACAACTTTTCACAATATACATTAATGATCTGGAAGAAGGAATTGAAGGCACTGTTGCTAAGTCTGCAGATGATACAAAGATCTGTAGGGGGCAGGTAATATTGAGGAAGCAGGTGGACTGCAGAAGGACTTCTTCAGGCTGGGAGAGTGGGCAAATAAGTGGCAGCTGGAATACAATGTGGAAAACTATGAGGTTTGCACGGAGTGCTGAATTTGGTGCATTTGAGTGCTATAGTGAGCGTTTGGTGACTGAGAGAGTATGAGGGTTCATTTTTCTCTAAAGTCGAGTCTTTCTTTGATTCAGTTAATTAACTTAAAAGTTTCTGTTTGGTTTAGAAGAAGGTGCATTATCAATCAGCATTACACAAGATTCTACTTGTAAGAATTAACAAGCTGGAGTTTGTTAATTAGTTAATCAGATTAGGTCAGTTTTCAGAGGCGTGATTCACAGTATAAAAAGAATCCAGCGACAATGCAGACTTTGTTTACACTGGAGTGCTGAACTTGGTACATTTGAATGCTACAGTGAGAGTCTGGTGACTGACGGGGTATGAATTTGGTGCATTTGAGTGCTGTAGTGATAGTTTGGTGACTGAGGGAGTTAGGTGAGGAGGGAGCAATGTGCTCCTTTCATTTCATTTCTGCAAAGAGCGATGAGGGAGCCAGGAGTTTACAGAGTGCAGCCGACTGGAAACACAGTCAGAGGCCGGAGGTCCAGTTGGTCCACAGGGCAGCTATCTTCTGTAAAGTAAGAGGGGATGGAGGCTAGGGCAGTTGCATGCTCCTCCTGTTGGAATTGGGTGGTGAGGGATACCATCGGTGTCCCCGCTCACTATACCTCCGGGAAGTGCACCCAGCTCCAGCTCCTCAGATACGGTGTTAGGGATCATCCGGGAGGGGGGGGGGGTGTGGGAGGGACGGAGGGGTGGGGGGGGGGGGTTATAGAGAAGAGTTACACCGTTTTGGATACTGTTGGGGGGGATGACATACCGGGGGAAGGCCCTGGCAGCCAGATCTCTGGCACTGTCTTGCTCTGGGTCTCAGGAGGGTAGGGGGAGAAGGGAAAAGCAATAGTAATAGGAGCTTCAATGGTTAGGGGAATAGATAGGAGATTCTGTGGGCACGAGCGAGACCCCCGAAAAGTATTTTGCCTCCCGGGTGCCAGGGATGGATCGGATCGTGGCTTCAGGACCTGGAGGGCGAGCTGCCCGAAGTCATGGTGCACATTGGTACCAACCAGATAGGTACGAAAAGTGGTATGGAGGTAACAAAAACACGTTTAGGGAGTTCGGCTGGAAGTTAAAAGCCAGGACAGACACAATTGCCATCTCTGGTCTGTTGCCAGTGCTACGTGATACCGAGGCTAGGAATAGGGAGAGATTACAGTTGAACACGTAGCTGCAGGAATGGTGTAGGAGGGAGGGCTTCAGTTGTTTGGATAATTAGAGCGCATTCTGGGAAAGGTGGGACCTGTACAAGCAGGACGGGTTGCATCTGAACCAGAGGGGTACCAATATCCTGGGGGGGGGGGGGGGGGTTCTACTACTGTTTGGGAGGGTTTAAACGAATTTGGCAGCGGAATGGGAACCGGACTTGTAGTCCAGCAACTAAGGAAGCCGATATTCAGGACGCAAAAGCACGTCGTGATGCAGTGGGGAAGGTAACACTGACAAAAGAGAGTACTTGCAGGCAAGGAGATGAGTTGAAGTGTGTATACTTCAATGCAAGAAGAATCAGGAATAAGGTGGATGAACTTAAGGCATGGATCCGTACTGGAACTATGGCATGGTGGCCATCACGGAACCTTGGATAGAAGAAGCGCAGAAATGGTTGTTGGAGGTCCCTCATTATAGATGATTCAACAAGATTAGGCAGGATGGTAAAAGAGGTGGCATTGTTAATTACAGATAGTATAACAGCTGCTGTAAGGCAGTTTGAGGGGGATCTGCCTACTGAGGTAATATGGGTTGAAGTCAGAAATTGGAAAGGAGCAGTCACCTCACATAGAACAGTACAGCACAGAACAGGCCCTTCGGCCCTCGATGTTGTGCCGAGCAATGATCACTCTACTCAAACCCATGTAGCCACCCTATACCTTTAACCCAACAACCACCCCCTTAACCTTACTTCCTCGGACACTACGGGCAATTTAGTATCGCCAATTCACCTAACCCGCACATCTTTGGACTGTGGGAGGAAACCGGAGCACCCGGAGGAAACCCACGCACACACGGGGCACGGGGAGGACGTGCAGACTCCGCACAGACAGTGACCCAGCCGGGAACCGAACCTGGGACCCTGGAACTGTGAAGCATTTATGCTAACCACCATGCTACCGTGCTGCCCTTGTTGGGAGTTTTCAATAGGCCCCCAATAGCAGCAGATATGTGGAGGAACAAATTGTGAAACAGATTTTGGAAAGGTGCAGAAGTCACAGGGTAGTCGTCATGGGTGACTTCAACTTCCCAAACATTGAGTGGAAACTCTTTCGATCAAATGGTTTGGACAGGGTACTGTTTGTGCCGTGTATCCAGGAAGATTTTCTAACACTGTTTGTAGATTGTCCGACCATAGGGAAGGCCATATTGGATTTGGTACTTGGTAATGAACCAGGGCAGGTGATAGATTCGTTATCACGAATTTTGGAGGGGTTGACCACAGTTCTGCGACTTTCACTTTAGTAATGGAGAGGGATAGGTGCGTGCAACAGGGAAAGGTTTACAATTGGGGGAAGGGTAAATACAATGCTGTCATACAAGAATTGAAGTGCATAAGTTGGGAACATAGGCTGTCAGGGAAGGACACAAGTGAAATGTAGAACTTGTACCAGGAACAGGTACTGCGTGTTTTTGATATGTATGTCCCTGTCAGGCAGGGAAGGGATGGTCGAGTGAGGGAACCATGGTTGACCAGAGATGTTGAATGTGTTGTTAAGAGGAAGAAGGAGAATATGTCAGCCTGAGGAAACAAGGTTCAGACAGGGCGCTGGAGGGAGACAAAATAGCCAGGAGGGAACTGAAGAAAGGGATTAGGAGAGCTAAGAGAGGGCATGAAAAATCTTTGGCGGGTAGAATCAAGGAAAACCCCAAGGCTTTTTACACATATGTGAGAAATATGAATAACTAGAGCGAGGGTAGGTCCGATCAAGGACAGTAGCGGGAGATTGTGTATTGAGTCTGAAGAGATAGGAGAGGTCATGAACAAGTATTTTTCTTCAGTATTTCCAAACGAGATGGGCCATATTGCTGGAGAGGATTATGTGAATCAGATTGGTATGCTGGATGAGATACCTGTTTGGAAGGAAGGTGTGTTGGGCGTTTTGAAAAACTTGAGGAAAGACAAGCCCCCGGGAATGACGTGATGTATCCAAGGATTCTACGGGAAGCAAGAAATGAATTTGCAGAGCCGTTAGCAATGATCTTTTCGTCCTCGCTGTCAACAGGGGTGGTACCAGAGGATTGGAAAGTGGCGAATGTCGTGCCCCTGTTCAAAAAAGAGAATAGGGATAACCCTGGGAGTTACAGGCCAGTTAGTCTTACTTCGGTGGTAGGCAAAGTAATGGAAAATGTACTGAGGTATAGGACTTCTGAGCATCTGGAAAGGCACTGCTTGATTAGGGATAGTCAGCAGGGATTTGTGAGGGGTAGGTATTGCCTTACAAGTCTTATTGCTTTGAGGAGGTTACCAAGCAAGTGAATGTAGGTAAAGCTGTGGATGTCGTGTACATTGATTTTAGTAAGGCGTTTGATAAGTGTCCCCATGGTCGGCTTATGCAGAAAGTGAGGAGGCATGGGATAGTGGAAAATTTGGCCAGTTGGATAACGAACTGGCTAACCGATAGAAGACAGAGAGTGGTGGTGGATGGCAAATACTCAGCCTGGAGCTCAGTTACCAGTGGTGTACCGCAGGGATCAGTTCTGTGTCCTCTGCTGTTTGTGATTTTCATTAACGACTTGGATGAGGGAGTTGAAGAGTGGGTCAGTAAATTTACAGATGATACGATGATTGGTGGAGTTGTGGATAGTGAGGAGGGCTGTTGTCGGCTTCAAAGAGACATAGATATGATGCAGAGCTGGGCTGAGAAGTGGCAGATGGAGTTTAACCCTGACAAGTGCGAGGTTGTCCATTTTGGAAGGACAAATATGCATGCGGAATACAGGGTTAACGGTAGGGTTCTGGCAATGTAGATGCGCAGAAAGATCTTGGGGTCTATGTTCATAGATCTTTGAAAGTTTTCACTCAAGTGGAAAGAGCTGTGAAGAAGGCCTATGGTGTGCTAACGTTCATTAGCAGAGGGATTGAATTTAAGAGCCATGAGGTGATGATGCAGATGTACAAAACCTTGGTCAGGCCGCATTTGGAGTACTGTGTGCAGTTCTGGTCACCTCATTTTAGGAAGGATGTGGAAGCTTGGGAAAAGCTGCAAAGGAGATTTAACAGGATGTTGCCTGGAATGGAGAGTAGGTCTTACGAGGAAAGGTCGAGGGTGCTAGGCCTTTTCTCATTTGATAGTGGTTTATACGATGATCAGGGGAATAGATAGAGTAGACAGTCAGATACTTTTTCCCCGGGTGCAACAAACCATTACAAGGGGACATAAATTTAAGGGAAATGGTGGAAGAAATACGGGGAACATCAGAGGTAGGTTCTTTACCTAGAGAGTAGTGGGGGCATGGAATGCACTGCCTGTGGAAGTAGCTGAGTCGGAAACGTTAGGTACCTTCAAGCGGCTATTGGATAGGTACATGGATTAGGGTAGAATAATGGAGTGTAGATTAATTTCTTCTTTAGTGCAGCACTGTAGCATTGTGGATAGCACAATTGCTTCACAGCTCCAGGGTCCCAGATTCGATTTCGACTTGGGTCACTGTCTGTGTGGAGTCTGCACATCCTCCCCGTATCTGCGTGGATTTCCTCCGGGTGCTCCGGTTTCCTCCCACAGTCCAATGATGTGCACGTTAGCTGGATTGGCCATGATAAATTGCCCTTAGTGTCCAAAATTCTATGATTAACCGAGGACAACGGCAGCACGGTAGCATTGTGGATAGCACAAACGCTTCAGAGCTCCAGGGTTCCAGTTTCGATTCCAGCTCGGGTCACTGTCTGTGCGGAGTCTGCACATCCTCCCCATGTGTGCGTGGGTTTCCTCCGGATGCTCCGGTTTTCTTCCACAGTCCAAAGATGTGCAGGTTAGGGGGATTGGTCATAATAAATTGCCCTTAGTGTCCAAAATTACCCTTAGTGTTGGGTGGGATTGCTGGGTTGTGGGGATGGAGTGGAGTTGTTGGCCTTGGGTGGGGTGCTCTTCCCAGGAGCCGGTGCAGACTCGATGGGCCGGGTGGCCTCCTTCTGCATTGTAAATTCTATGTAAATCTATGACAAAAGTTCGGCACAACATCGTGTGCCGAAGGGCCTGTACTGTGCTGTATTTCTCTAAATAAAAATACAGCGACAGAGAGATATAAAGTGAGAGAATCAGAGAGAGATACAGATATACAGAGAGAGACACACACAGAGATACACATAGAGGTACAGAGAGAGATACAGAGACAGATACATACAGAGTGAGAGATACAGAGAGAGATACAGATAAAGATGCAGAGAGAGAGACAGAGGGAGATACAGAGAAGCCAGAGACATAGAGGAACAGATTGAGAAACAGAGAGAGGTCCAGAGAGAGATAGAGAGAAATACAGAGTGATATTTAGAGATGCAGAGAGAGATACTGCGAGAGACAGAGGGAGATGCAGAGGGAGATACTGAGATAGAGATGCAGAAGAGAGAGCTGGAGAGAGTGGTGCAGAGAGAGAGGTAGAGAGTGAGATACAGAGACATATAAATACTTAGAGATAAATAGAGAGAGATTCTCAGAGAGATGCAGAGTAGATTCCGAGAGAGGTACAGAGAGAGATATAGAGAGAGAGATACAGGGAGAGATACAGAGAGAGGTACAGAGAGAGATACATAGAGATACATAGACAGGTACACACAGACAGAGAAACACAGAGATATGTACAGAGATAGGTACAGAGAGAGATACAGAGTCAGAGAGATACAGAGACAGATACATAGAGACAGAGAGGTACAGTGACAGACACAGGGACAGATACACAGGGACAGATAGCTAGAGAGAGATACAGTGATAGATACATAGAAAGATACAGAGAGAGATACATAGGGAGGTACAGAGAGGGACACAGAGATACAGAGACAGACACAGGGACAGATACACACACACAGAGACACATAGAGAGATACAGAGACAGATCACAGAGACAGATCCAGAGAGAGATACAGAGAGATACAGAGACAGATACAGAGAGAGATACAGAGTCAGATACACACAGACAGAGAGATACAGAGATAGGTAAAGAGAGAGGTCGAGAGAGGCACAGAGAGAGATACAGAGAGAGGTACAGAGAGAGAAACAGAGAGAGGTACGGAGAGATACAGAGACAGCGAGATACATAGACAGATACAGCGAGAGATACAGAGAGAGAGAGATACAGAGAGAGATACAGAGGGAGGCACAGAGAGACACAGAGACAGATACACACACAAAGATACAGAGAGAGAGACACACAGAGAAAGATGCAGAGACAGATCCAGAGAGAGATACAGAGAGAGATACAGACAGATACAGGGAGAGATACAGAGAGAGTTGCAGAGACAGACCCAGGGAAATATACATACACACACAGAGACAGAAATACAGTCCCTGGTTCTGCTGGTCACGGATGACACCATTTCCCCCCTGCCAATCTTTCCCCTGCCCTCCGTTCTGACTCTGGAAATGTCCCGGTGACTAACATTATACTGACTGCTCTGTCACTCCAGGGTTTATCCCTCGCTCCTTTTATAAACAGGATGGGACATTGACAATCCCCCAGTCCCCTGCAACAACTCAGATATCAATGAGGATTGAAGAACAGGGTCAGTGTTTGCATTATTTCCACACTGCATCCCTCAGTCACTGTCACACAGCCAATTCAGACCCGGTTAATCTTCTATTTCATTGTGATATAAAACGTATTGGATTGAAAGTGTTTAACTGAGCCTGTTTGTTTAGTGAGTGTGATTAATGTCAGTCTCCATGGATCCTAACCGTGTCACTGGAGTATTTGTCTCTGCTGTTAATAAGCGATTACTTTCACTGTGTTATCCCAAATTGTCAGCGGGAGGGAGCGTCAGTTCCAACGCTCCAGGGAGACTGAGAGGAGGGAGCAGAACATGGGAACTATCCACAGGAACTTTACAGCAATGGATCAGAATCTGGGAACTATCCACATGAACGTTACAGCAATGGATCAGAATCTGGGAACTATTCAGAGGAACGTTACGACAATGGATCAGAATCTGGGAACTATCCACAGGAACGTTGCAGCAATGGATCAGAATCTGGGAACTATCCACAGGAACGTTACAGCAATGGATCAGAATCTGGGAACTATCCGCAGGATCGTTACAGCAATGGATCAGAATCTGGGAACTATCCACAGGATCGTTACAGCAATGGATCAGAATCTGGGAAGTATCCACAGGATAGTTACAGCAATGGATCAGAATCTGGGAACTATCCACATGAACTTTACAGCATTGGAGAGGAGTATATCCTGGGGTCTTGATTACATTTCTCGAGATCCTTTCGGTTCACCAGATTGGATCCTAGATGTACTTTGGATAATTCAAGCGGGTTATTATCCCCTCCTGGCTGTTCTCGGTGTCCCTGGTAAGTCTCCCTGTACAGTTATTTATTGTTTAAACTTCTGTAAGTGTACTATTGCTCTGGTCGTTTCCATTTTGGAAATATTGAATGCATGTTCTTCAGTTCCAGTCACTAATCTCAGTCCCTATCCAGTATCCACACACCACTCCCTGGCTGAAATCGGAGTCTGTTCACAATCTCCGCACTCCCTTTGAAACTGACATTATTTATATCCAGATGTTCTCCATTCCCAATCCTGCCCACACGCCATGGCCTCACCATAGCCGCAGAGTAATTCATCATCTGTGTCTGTGTTCCATCCAGATTGGACAATTGCGATTAAATTCTAGTCACCCAATTGCTGTTACAAATCTTTGTGAAGCACAGGTCACCCCCAACTCTGCTGTCCATATCCTAACCCTTTCCAATCCCAGTCACATCCCTATGCTCACTGATCCACATTGGTTCCCAGTCTAACAGCATCTCAACAGCAATATTCTCATGCTGAGATTCAAATTCTCCACAGTCTCACACAATCATTTTTATCATTTCCAACGAATGTGAAATCAGATAATTTTCATTTCATGTCCAGATCTATTATTGGAAATTTAGTGGAGGTGCTGTGGATGAGTTTCTGGAGGTTGTGTTATTGGGAAGTTAGTGGAGATGATGAGGATAGGTTTCTGGAGGGTCTGTTATTGGGACGTTAGTGGAGGTGATGTGGATGGATTTCTAGACGTTTTGTTGTTGTGACGTTAGTGGAGGTGATGGGGATGCGTTTCTGGAGGTTGTGTTATTGGGGAGTTAGTGGAGGGGATGAGGATGGGTTTCTGGGTGTTGTGCTATTGTGACGTTAGTGGAGGCGAACAGGATGTGTTTCTGGAGGTTGTGTTATTGGGAAGTTTGTGGAGGTGCTGTGGATGAGATTCTGGACGTTCTGTATTGGAACGTTAGTGGAGGTGCTGTGGATGAGGTTCTGGAGGTTGTGTTATTGGGAAGTTAGTGGAGGTGCTGTGGATGAGTTTCTGGAGGTTGTGTTATTGGAAGGTGAGTGGAGGTGCTGTGGATATGTTTCTGGAGGTTGTGCTATTCGAAAGTTAGTGAAGGTGATGATTGGATTGGATTTGTTTATTGCCATGTGTACCGAGGTACAGTGAGAAGTATGTTTCTGTGAGCAGCTCAACAGATCATGAAGTACATTGGAAGAAAAGGGAATAAAATAAAATGCATAATATGGCAACACAAGATATGCAATGTAACTACATAAGCGTTGTCATCGGATGATGGATACAGGGGTGTAGTGTTAATGAGGTCAGTCAATAAGAAGGTATTTTCGGAGTCTGGTGACAGTGGGGATGAAGCTATTTTTTAGTCTGTCCCTGCGTGTTCTCAGACTTTATATCTCCTGCCCAATGGAAGAAGTTGGAAAAGTGAGTAAGCCGGGGGTGGGAGGGGTCTTTGATTATGCTGTCCGCTTTCCCCAGGCAGCAGGCGGTTTAGATGGAGTCAAGGGATGGGAGGCAGTTACGTGTGATGGACTGGGCGGTGTTCACGACTCTCTGAAGTTTGTTGCGGTCCTGGGCCGAACACTAGGGCCGAATACTAGGCTGTGATGCAGCCAGATAGGATGCTTTCTCTGTTGGATCTGTGAAAGTTGGTGAGGGTTAATGTGGAATTGCCGAATTTCCTTTGTTTCCTGAGGAAGTATAGGCGCTGTTGTGTTTTCTTGGTGATAGCGTCAACGTGAGTGGACCAGGTCAGATTTTTGGTGATGTGCACCCCTTGGAATTTCAAACTGGTAACCATCTCCACCTCGGCCCCGTTGATGCTGACAGGAGTGTGTATGATACTGTGCTTCCTGAAGTCAATGACCAGCTCTTTAGTTTTGCTGGCACTGAGGGAGAGATTGTTGTCGCTACACAACTCCACGAGGTTCTCCATCTCCCTCCTGTATTCTGGCACTTCGTTATTCGAGATTCGGCCCACTATGTTCGTGTCATCAGCAAACTTGTAGATGGAGTTTGAACCAGGTTTTGCAACGCAGTCGTGTGTGTACAGGGAGTAGAGTAGGGGGCTAAGTACGCAGCCTTGCGGGGCCCCGGTACTGAGAACTATTCTGGAGGAGGTGTTAGAACATAGGACAGTACAGCACAGAACAGGCCCCTTCGGCCCTCGTTGTTGTGCCGAGCCATGTTCACCCTACTCAAACCCACGTATCCACCCTACACCCGTAACCCAACAACCCCCCCTCCCCCTTAATCTTACTTTTTAGGACACTACGGGCAATTTAGCATGGCCAATCCACCTAACCCGCACATCTTTGGACTGTGGGAGGAAACCGGAGCACCCGGAGGAAACCCACACACACACGGGGATGACTTGCAGACTCTGCACAGACAGTGACCCAGCCGGGAATCGAACCTGGGACCCTGGAGCTGTGAAGCATTTATGCTAACCACCATGCTACCGTGGTTCCCTGTTGCTGTTCATTCTTACTGATGGCGGTCTGTTGGTCAGAAAATCGAGGATCCAGTTGCAGAGCGGAGAGCCAAGTCAAAGGTTTTGGAGCGTTGATATGAGCTCGGCTGGGATTATGGTGTTGAAGGCGGAGTTGTAGTCAATAAATAGGTGTCTGATGTAGGACTCCTTGTTTTCGAGATTTTCCAGGGAATGTGTATAGGGCCAGGGAAATGGTGCCTGATGTGGACCGGTTGCAACGGTAGGCGAATTGCAGTAGATCAAGGCATTCTGGGAGTATGGAGGTGATGCGCTTCATGCTCAACCTCTCGAAGCACTTCATTACGACTGAAGTCAGAGCCTCCAGGTGCTAATCATTGAGGCCCGTTGCCTGGTTCTTCTTTGGTACCGGTATGATGGTGATCTCCTTGAAGCAGGTGGGGACCTCCGAGTGCAGTAGGGACAGGTGCAAGATGTCTGTGAATACCTCTGTCAGTTGGTATGTGCAGGCTCTGAGTGCACGACCAGAGATCCCGTTCGGGCCCATCGCCTTCCGTGGGTTCACTTTCAGGAGGGCCGATCTGACTTCGGAAACTGTGATTGTGGGAATGGGTGAATTATGGGCTGCTGGGGCACACGACAGAGGATGGTTCGTTCCCTGCTCGAACCTAGCATAGAATGCATTGAGTTCATCGTGGAGAGGTGCGCTGCTCCCAGAGATACTGCTCGGCTTCGCTTTGTAGCCCGTTGTGTTGTTTAGTCCTTACCACAACCACCGAGAGTCTGTCTGTGACTGTAGCTTGGTTTGACATTCTCTATTAGCATCTCAGATGGCTTTACGGAGGTCGTACCTGGATTTCTTGTACAAGTCAGAGTCGTCTGCCTTGAACGCCTCAGATCTGTCCTTGAGTAGGGAGTCAATCTCGCGATTGAGCCAGGGTTTCCGGTTGGGGAACGTACGTACTGCTTTCCTTGGCACGCGGTCGTCCACACATTTGCTGATGAAGTCTGTGACAGTGGTGGCATTCTCATTCAAGTTAGTCGCTGAGTGCTTAAATATGGACCAGTCCACAGTCTCTCAGAAATAGCTCTTCTGTGTCCTCGGACCAGCACTGCACAAACTTCTTAGCTGGATTCTCTCGCTTGAGTTTATGCTTGTAAGCCGGGAGAAGGAGCACCGTCTTATGGTATGATTTCCCAAAGTGTGGTCGGGGGATGGAACGGTAGGGGCCCTAGATTTTTGACTCGCTGTGGTCAAGAGTGTTGTCACCCCTGGTGGGACAGGAGATGTGCTGGTGGAATTATGGTGGACGTTGGCCTTGTTGAAGTCTCCGGCCACGATTAACAAGGCGTCCAGGTGTTCTGTTTTGTTGTTGTTTATAACTGTGTACAGTTAGGGCAGCACGTTGGCCTAGTGGTTAGCACAACCGCCTCACGGCGCTGAGGTCCCAGTTTCGATCCCGGCTCTGGGTCACTGTCCGTGTGCAGTTTGCACATTCTCCCCGTGTCTGCGTGGGTTTCGCCCCCACAACCCAAAAACGTGCACGCTAGGTGGATTGGCCACACTAAATTGCCCCTTAATTGGAAAAATGATTGGGTACTCTAAATTTTAAAAAAATAAAAAAATAAAAAAATAAATAACTGTGTACAGTTTGCGATTATGTGTTTCTGGTGGTTAGGTAATTGGGAAGTTACTGAATGCGATGCGGATGTATTTCTGGAGGTTGGGTTATTGCAAATTTAGTCGAGGTGATGTGGATGTGTTTGTGGAGGTAGTGTTTTTGGAAGTTATTAAGGTGGGTTTCTGGAGGTTGTGTAATTGGCAAGTTAGTGGAGGTGATGAGGATGTTTATGGAGGTTGTGTTTTTGGGAAGTTAGTAGAGGTTATGTGGATGGGTTTCTGCCGGTTGTGTTATTGGGAAGTTAGTGGAGGTGATGAGGATGTTTCTGGAGGTTGTGTTTTTGGGAAGTTAGTGAAGGTGATATGGATGGGTTTCTGCAGGTTGTGTTATTGGGAAGTTCGTGGAGGTGATAGAACATAGAACATAGAACAGTACAGCACAGAACAGGCCCTTCGGCCCTCGATGTTGTGCCGAGCAATGATCACCCTACTCAAACCCACGTATCTATCCTATACCCGTAACCCAACAATCCCCCCCTCCTACTTTAAAGGACACTACGGGCAATTTAGCATGGCCAATCCACCTAACCCGCACATCTTTGGACTGTGGGAGCACCCGGAGGAAACCCACGCACACACAGGGAGGACGTGCAGACTCCGCACAGACAATGACCCAGCCGGGAATCGAACCTGGGACCCTGGAGCTGTAAAGCATTTATGCTAACCACAATGCTACCGTGCTACCCTCAAATGAGGGCAGTGATGAGGATGTGTTTCTGCAGGTTGTGTTATTGGGAACTTAGTGGAGGTGATGAGAATGGATTACTGGAAGTTGTGTTACTGTGATGTCGGTGGAGGTGAAGTGGATGGGTTTCTGGTGTTGTGTTGTTGGGAAGTTAGCTCCGGATTTTGGGCGGGAGCAAGAGCCTCTCGGGAAGGTGAGTATAAACCTTTAAATTCACTTACTTTACAGCAGCCGCGGCTTCCGTCTTTTCGGCGGGGGCAGGGGGACTGTCGGGAAGGAGAGAACACCGATGGAAGTTGGGCGGTTGCTAAACCCTAGAGACTATACTTGTAGTGTCCCCCACCCTTCCACCTCCTCTAACCTGAGGGGTTGAGGGAATAAAGAGCTAGAACAAACAGAGTCATTATCTCTGGGTTGTTATCCGTGCCACGCACTAGCGGACTAGGAATACGGAGAGAGAGGAGTTAGTCACCTGGCTGCAGGGATGGTGCAGGGGGGAGGGTTTCAGATTCCTGGATAATTGGGGCTCATTCTGGGGTAGGTTGGCATCTACAAACGGGATGGTCTACACCTGGTCCATAGTAATGCTAATATCCCGGGGGGAGGTTTGCTAATGCTCTTCGGGAGGCTTTAAACTAGTTCATCAGGGGATTGGGAACCTGAATTGTAACTCCAGTATACAGCAGGTTGAGAGTTGTGAGGTCATGAGTAAGGTTTCAAAGTTGCAGGAGTGTACCGGCAAGAAGGAAGATGCTTTAAAGTGCGTGTACTTCAAAGCCATGAGCATCCTGAATTCGCTGGGTGAGATTGCGGCATGGGTTCGTACCTGTGACTTCGTTGTTGTGGCCATTTCGGAGACATGGATAGATCAGGGCGAGGAATGGTTGTTGCAGGTGCAGGGGATTAGATATTTCAGTAAGCTCAGGGAAGGTGGTAAGAGAGGGGGAGGGGGCATTGTTAGTCAAGGACAGTATTACAGTGGCTGAAAGGACGTTTGATGAGGACTCGTCTACTGAGGTAGTATGGGCTGAGTTAACAAATAGGAAAGGTGAGGTCAACCTGTTTGGGTATTCTATCGGCCTCCGAAATTTTCCAGAGATGTAGAGGAAAGGATTGCAAACATGATTCTGATAGGAGCGAAAATAACAGGGTAGTTGTTATGGGGGACTTTAACTTTACAAATATTGACTTTCGACACAATAGTTAGAGTACTTTAGATGGGTGCATTTTCACCCAATGTGTGCAGGAGGCTTTCCTATCGCAGTATGCAGATAGGCGAACGAGAGGCGAGGCCGTATTGGATTTGGTACTGGGTAATGAACCAGGACAGGTGTAAGATTTGGAGGAAGGTGAGCACTTTGGTGATAGTGACCACAATTCGATTATGTTTACTTTAGAGATGGAAAGTGATAGGTATATACCGAAGGGGAAGAGTTATAGTTGGGGAAAGGCAATTATGATGCGATGAGCCAAGACTTAGGATGCATCGGCTGGAGAGGAAAACTGCAGGGGATGGGCACAATGGAAAAGTGAAGCATGTTCAAGGAACAGCTACTACGTGCCCTTGATAAGTATGTACCTGTCAGGTAGGAGGACGTGGTCGAGAGAGGGGACCATGGTACTAAAGCAGTTGACACACTTATCAAGAGGAAGAAGGAGGTTTATATCAAGATGAGACGTTAAGGTTCAGCTCGGGCGATTGAGATACAAGTTAGATAGAAAGGACATAAAGAGAAAGATAAGAAGAGCCAGAAGGGGACATGAGAAGCCTTTGAAAGGTAGGATCAAGGATATCCCTTTACCTTTCTATTGATATGTCAGGAATAAACAAATGAGTAGGGTAAGAGTAGGACCAGTGAAGGCCAGTAGTGGAAAGTTGTGTGTGGAGTCCGAGGAGATAGGAGAGGTGCTAAACGAGTATTTTTCGACAGTCTTCACACAGGAAAAAGACAATATTGTCGAGGAGAATACTGAGATTTAGTCTACTAGACTAAAAGGGCTTGAGGTTCATAAGCAGGAGGTGTTTGCGATTCTGGAAAATGTTAAAATAGATCCGTCCCCTGGGCCGGATGGAATTTATCCTAAGATTCTCTGGGATTCTATGGAGGAGATTGCTGAGCCTTTGGCTTTGATCTTTAAGTCATCGTTGTCTGCAGGAATAGTGCCAGAATACTGGAGGATTGCAAATTTTGTCCCCGTGTTCAAGAAGGTGAGTAGTGACAACTACGTTAACTATAGACTAGTGAGACTGAGAGCATATAACATTACAGCACAGTACGGGCCCTTCGGCCGTCGATGTTGCGCCGAGCCGTGAAACCATCTGAAACCTATCTGACCTACACTATTCTATTTTCATCGATATGTCTACCCAGTGACCACTTAAATGCCCTTAAATTTGGCGAGTCTACTACTGTTGCAGGCAGGGCGTTCCACACCCCTACTACTCTCTGAGTAAACAAATTGCCTCAGACATCTGTCCTATATCTACCAGCCCTCAATTTAAAGCTATGTCCCCTCGTGTTGGTCATCATCATCCGAAGAAAAAGACTCTCACTGTCCACCCTATATAACCCACTGACTATCTTATATGTCTCTATTAAGTCACCTCTCAGCCTTCTCCTCTCGAACGAAAACAACCTCAAGTCCCTGAGCCGTTCCTCGTAAAACCTTCCCTCCATACCAGGCACCATCCTAGTAAATCTCCTCTGAACCCTTGCCAAAGCTTCCACATCCTTCCTATAATGTGGTGACCACAATTGCACGTAGTTCTCCAGGTGCGGCCGCACCGGAGTTTACTACAGCTGCAGCATTTATGTATCTCGATGCCGAGATCTCTCTGTTCATCGACACTACCAAGAATCTTGCCATTAGCCCAGTACTCTGCATTCCTGTTACTCATTCCAAAGTGAAGCACCTCACACTTTTCCGCATTAAATTCCATATGCCACCTCTCAGCCCAGCCCTGCAGCTTATCTATGTCCCTCTGTAACCTATAACAACCTTCAGCACTATCCACAACTCCACCGACCTTCGTGCCATCTGCAAATTTACTAACCCATCCTTCTACACCCTCTTCCAGATCATTTATAAAAATGACAAACAGCAGTGGCCCCAAAACAGATCCTTGCGGTACACCACTAGTAGCTGAACTCCAGTATGAACAATTGCCATCAACCACCACCCTCTGTCTTCTTTCAGCTAGCCAATTACTGATCCAAACCGCTAAATCACCTTCAATCCCATACATCCTTATTTTCTGCAAAGCCTACCGTGGGGAACCTTATCAAACACCTTACTGAAATCCATATTCACCACATCAACCGCGTTACCCTCATCCTACTGTTTTGTCACCTTCTCAAAAAACACAAAAAGGTTTGTGAGGATTGACCTACCCTTCACAAAACCGTGTTGAGTATCGCTAATCAACTTGTTATTTTCAAGATTATTATAAACCCTATCTCTTATAACCTTCTCCAACATTTTACCCACAACCGAAGTAAGGCTCACAGGTCTATACTTACCACGGTTGTCTCTACTCCCCTTCTGGAAAAAGGGGACAACATTTGCTATCCTCCTGTCTTCCGGCACTATTCCTGTCAACAAGGACGACATAAATATCAAGGACAAAGGCTCTGAAATCTCCTCCCTATCTTCCCAGAGAATCCTAGGATAAATCCTATCTGGTCCAGGGGACTTATCTATTTTTACACTTTCTTCTTTTGTGGGCAAAGTTTTGGAAAGGTTTTTCAGAGATAGCATGTATAGTCATCTGAAGATGAATAATTTGATCAGAGACTGTCAACACTATCTTTTGTGAAGGGTAGGTCGTACCTCACAAACCTTACTGAGTTCTTTGAGAACGTGACCAAACAGATGGATGAGGGTAAAGCAGTTGATGTGGTGTATATGGATTTCAGTTAAGCGTTTGATAATGTTCCCCATGGTAGGCTATTGCATAAAATACGGAGGCATGGGATTCAGGGTGATTTAGCAGTTTGGATCAGAAATTGGCTAGCTGGAAGAAGACAAAGGGTGGTGGTTGATTGTGAAAGTTTAGTCTGGTGTCCAGTTACCAGTGGTGTACCACAAGGATCTGTTTTGGGGCCACTGCTTTTTTTCATTTTGATAAATGACCTGGAGGAGGGCGTAGAAGGATGGGTGAGTACATTTGCAGATGACACTAAATTCAGTTGAGTTGTGGTAGAGCAGAAGGATGTCACAATTTACAGAGGGACATAGATAAGCTGCAAAGCTCGGCTGACAGGAGTCAAATCGAGTTTAATGCAGTAAAGTGTGAGGTGTTTCATTTTGTAAGGAATAACAGGAAGACAGAGTACCGGGCTAATGGTAAGAATATTGGGAGTATGGATGAGCAGAGATAACTCGGTGTCGTTGTACATAGATCCCTGAAAGTTGCCACACAGGTTGAGAGGGTTGTTAAGAATGCGTACGGTGTGTTAGCTTTTATTGGTAGGGGAATTGAGTTTCGGAGACATGAAGTCATGTTGCAGTTGTACATAACACTGGTGCGGCCGCATTTGGAGTATTGAGTGCATTTCTGGTCGCTGCGTTATAGGAAGGACGTGGGAGCATTGGAAAGGTTACAGAGGATATTTACTAGGGTGTTGCCTGATCTGGAGCCCTCATGAGGTCCGGCTGAGGGAATGAGGCTGTTTTTGTATGAGAGAAGAAGGATAGGTGACTTAATTGAGGCATACAGGATGATCAAATGATTAGATAGGGTGGAGAGTGAAAGCATCTTTACTCGGATGGTGATGTCCAGCACGAGGGGACATAGCTTTAAATTGAGGGGAGATAGATACAGGACAGATGTCATAGGTAGTTTATTACTCAGAGAGTAGAAAGGGCGTGGAATGCCCTGCCTGCAACAGTAATGGACTCGCCAACACTAAACGCATTCAAATTGTAATTGGTTAGACACATGGACGATAAGGGAATAGTGTAGATGTGCTTTAGAAGGGTTTCACAGGTCGGCGGAACATCGAGGGTCGAAGAGCCTGTACTGTGCCGTAATGTTCTATGTTCTATATGGCTGTGGATGGGTTTCTTGAGGCTGTGTTATTGGGAAGTTAGTGGAGGTGATGAGGATGGGTTTCTGGAGGTTGTGCTATTGGGAAGTTAGTGGAGGTGATGAGGATGGGTTTCTGGAGGTTGTGTTATTTGGACGTTAGTGGAGGTGATGAGGATGGGATTCTGGAAATTGGGTTATTGGGGTTATTGTGGAGGTGATGTGGATGGGTTTCTGAAGGTTGTGGTATTGGGAGGTTAGTGGAGGTGATGGATGTGTTTCTGGGGTTGTGTTCATTGGAGGTTAGTGGATGTAATAAGGATGGGTTTCTGGAGGTTGTGTCATTGGGAAGTTAGTGGGAGTGATGAGGACGGGTTTCTGGAGGTTGTGTTATTGGGAGGTTAGTGGGAGTGACGAGGATGTGTTTCTGGAGGTTGTGTTAATTGGAGGTTAGTGGAGGTGATGAGGATGGGTTTCTGGAGGTTGTGTTATTAGTGAGTTAATGGTGATGATGAACATGGGTTTCTGGAGGTTGTATTCTTGTGAAGTAAGATGAGCTGTTGTGGATGTGATTTTGGAGATTGAATTATTGGGAAGGTAGTGGAGGTGCTGTAGCTGGTTTTCTGGAGGTTGTGTCTTTGCTAAGTTAGTGGAGTTGATTCAGAGACATTTCTGGAGATTGTCTTGTTGGGAGGTTAGTGGATGTGATGAGGATGTGTTTTTGGAGGGAGTGGTATTGGTCAGTTAGCGGAACGTAAAACATAGAACATAACAGCGCAGTACAGGCCCTTCGGGCCTCGACGTTGCGCCAACCTGTGAATAACCTCTAAAGATCATCTACAATATTCCCTTATCATCCATATGCCTATCCAATGATCATTTGAAAGCGTTTTGTGTTGGCGAGTCCACTACTGTTGCAGGCAGGCCATTCCACTCCCTTACTACTCTCATAGCAAATAATCTACCTCTTACATCTGTCCTATATCTATCTACACTAAATTTAAACCTATGTCCACTCGTACTGAACATCACCGTCCGAAGCAAAAGGCTCTCAGATTCTACAATATCTAATCCTCTGATCATCTTGTATGCCTCAATTAAGTCATCCCTTCAGCTTCTCTCTGTCGAAAACAGCCTCAAGTCCTTCAGACTTTCCTCGTAAGATCTTCCTTTCACACCAGGCAACATCCTTGTAAATCTCCTCTGTACCCTTTCCAACGGTGGAAGTGTCGATTATGTGTTTTTGTCGAGGTTGTGTTATTGGGAAATTAGTGGAGGTGATTTGGATTCAATTCTGGAGGTTGTGTTATTGGGATGTTTATGGGTGTGATGAGGATGGGTTTCTGGAGGTTGTGTCATTGGGAAGTTAGTGGAGGTGAGGAGGATGGTTTTCGGGAAGTTGTGATATTTGGGAGTTAGTGGAGGCGATGAGGATGGGTTTATGGATGTTGTGTTATTCGAAGGTTAGTGGAGTTGATGAGGATGGGTTTCTGGAGGTTGTGGCATTGGGATTTTAGTGGGGGTGATGAGGATGGGTTTCTGGAAGTTGTGTTTTTGTGACGTTAGTGGAGGTGATGAGTTTGGGTTTCTGAAGGTTGAGCTATTGGAAAGTTAGTGGGGTGATGAGGATGGATTTTTGTAAGGTTTTGTTATTGGGATGCTAGTGGGAGTGATGAGGATGGGTTTCTGGAGCTTATGTTATTGGGAAGTTAGTGGGGGTGATGAGAATGGGTTCCTGGAGATTGTGTTATTAAGGAGTTAGTGGGGGTGATGAGGATGGGTTTCTGAAGGTTGTGTTATTGGTAACTTTGTGGGGGTGATGAGGGTGGGTTTTTGGAGGGTGTGTAATTGGGAAGTTAGTAAGGGTGATGTGGATGGGTTTCTGCAGATTGTGTTATTGGGAAGTTAATGGAGCTGTTGTGAATGGGTTTCTGGAGGTTGTGTTATTGGGAAGTTAGTGGAGGCGCTGAGGATGTGTTTCTGGAAGTTGTGTTATTGGGAGGTTAGTGGGGTGATGAGGATGGGTCTGTGTGTGTTAGTTTCTGTGAGTGTGTTATTAGAGCCTGTGTGTTTGTACGTGTCATTGTCTGTGTGTGAGTGTGTGTATTAGTGTCTCTTAGTGTCGGTGTGTGTGTGTGAGTGCCTGTGTGTGTGTGTCTGTGCCTGTGTGTGTGTGTGTGTGTGTCAGTGTCTGTGTGTTTGTATATGCGTCTGGCTGCGTGTGTGTGTGTATTATTGTCTCTTAGTGTATGTGAGTGTGTGTGTTAGTGCGTGTCTGTGTGTCTGTTTTGTTAGTGTCTATGTATATTAGTGCATGTGTGTGTGCTGGTTAGTCTCTGTCTGTGTGAGTGTGTATTAATGTCTGTGCGTGTCTGTGAGTGTGTGTATTAGTGCCTGTGTGTGTGTTCGTGTTAGATTCTGTGTGTGAGTGCGTGTCAGTGTCTGTGTGTGTGTTAGTAACTGTGTGTTTGTGTATTAGTGTCTCTTCGTGTCTGTGAGTGTATCTGTTGGCGCCGGAGTGTTTGTGGGTTCGTGTCTTTGTGTATTAGTGCCTTTGTGTGTGTTAGTGTCTGTGTGAGTGTGTTCGTGCCTGTGTGAGTGTATTACTGTCTCTGATGTGTGTGTGTTATTGTCTGTGTGTAACTCTGTGTATTAGAATCTGTGTGTGTGAGTGAGTGTGTGAATTAGTGTCTCCGTGTGTCTGTGAGTGTGTGTATTAGTGCCTGTCTGTGTCTCTAAGTGTGTGCATTCGTGCCAGGGTGTGTGAGTGTTGAATTAGAGTCTCCATGCGTCTGTGGGTGTGTATATCTGTGTCTGTGGGTCTGTGTGAGCGCGAATTTGTGTTTCTGTGTGTGAATGTGTGTATTCGTGTACCTATGTGTGGCTGTGAGTGTGTGTGTGTGTCTGTGTTACTGTGTGTATTAGTGTATCTGTGAATGTCTGTGTGTGTGAGAATGTGTGCATTAGTATCTGTGTTTGTGTGTGTGTGGTTTAGTGTCTGTGTCTGTCAGTTTCTCTATTGGTGTGTCTGAGTGTGTGTACACGTATCTCTGTCTGTCTATGAGCTATGTACTAGTGTCTCTGTTTGTGTGAGTGCCTGAATAAGTGTATATGTGTGTATATTAGTGCCTCTGTGTGTGAGTGTGTGTTTTAGTGTCTATGTGTGGCTGTGAGTGTGTGTATTATTGTCGCTGTGTGTGAGTGTGTGCATTAGTTCCTGTGTGTGTCTGTGAGTGTGTTTGTATTAATGCCTGTGTGCATCAGTGAGTGTGTGTATTAGTGTCTCTGTGTGTCTTTGAATGTGTGTATTAGTGTCTATGTTTCTGTGAGTGTTTATATTAATGTATCTCTGTCAGTGAGTGGCGTTAGTGTCTATTTGCGAGAGTGTGTGCATTAGTGTCTTTTTGAGTGTGTATTAGTGTCTTTGTGTGTGAATGTATTATTGTCTGTGTGCGTTAGCCTATCGTTGAGTGTGTTACTGTTACTAATTGTGTGTGTGTTCGTGTCTGTGTGTGTGTATTAGTATCTCTGTTTCTATGAGTGTTTGTATTAGTGTATCTGTCAGTGAGTGTGTTAGGGCTATTTGTGTGAGTGTAATACTGTATGTGTGTGAGAGAATGTGTATAAGTGTCTGTGTGTGTCTGTGAGTGTGTGTATTAGTGTATCTTAGTGTATGTGTGTGTGTCAATGCCTGTGTGTGTGTGTACCAGTGCTTGTGTGTGTGTTGTAAATGTCTGTGTGTGAGTGTGTTAGTGCGTGTGTGTGTGCGTGTTAGTGGCTGGGTGTGAGTTTGTGTGTCAGTGCATGTATGTGTGTGTATTAGTGCATGTGTGTTTGTGTATTAGTGTCTGTCTGTGTGTGAGTGTGTGTATTAGTGTCTCGTAGTGGCTGTGAGTGTGTCTGTAAGTCCCTGTGCGTTTATGTTTTAGTGCATGTGTGTGAGTGTGTGTGTATATCTCTGTGTGAGTGTATTACTGTCTCTGTATGTGTGAGTGTGTGAGAGTCTGTGTGAGTGTGTGTCAGTGTCTGTGTGAATGTGTGTTACTGTCTGTGTGAGCCTATCACTGTCTCTGTGTGCGTCAGTGTGTGTCAGTGCCTGTGTGTGTGTTGGAGTCTGGGTGTATGTTTGTTAGTGTCTGTGTGAGTGTGAGTGTATTACTGTCCCTGTATGTGTGTGTTAGTGTCTGTGTGTGTGTCAGTGCCGAAGTGAGTATGTGTTACTGTCTCTGTGTGAGCGTATTACTTTCTCTGTATGTGTGAGTGAGTGTAATAGTCTATATTTATTTGACTCCGTCAGATCCACGTCGACCATACTTGTAAAGTCTTTCCCAGGCTGATGTATAATTTCATTGCTTATTTCCCTTCCTCACAGTGAACCTCATCACAATTGTGATCCTGAAGAGAAAAAAGTGTGGGCTGTCCAAATGTGTGACTTGTTACCTGGTGGCCATGGCAGTGGGGGATCTACTGGTCGTTATTCTCGACCTGATATTGAGACAAATTCCCATTGTTTATTGGGAACAGTTTAATTTCCTGCGGTACTCCCTCCCCGTGTGTAATATTCACGCCGCCCTGCTTTATGCAGCCACTGACTGTTCTGTCTGGTTCACCGTCACTTTCACCTTTGATCGATTTGTGGCCATTTGTTGTCCGAAGCTGAAAAGTAAATATTGCAGCGAGAAAAGGGCGGCTGCGGTTCTGGGAACAGTGACTGTGCTGAGCTGTTTGAAGAACATTTCCTGGGGGTTTATTCTGACCGCTTGGTATGCGCTAGGAAACGCCCCCTGGTTTTGTCATGTCACAGGGGATGTGCTGTTCTCTCGGGTCTGGGTCACAATCGAGTTCCTCCACAACATTTTAACCCCGGCTGTTCCATTTGTCCTGATTCTGCTGCTCAATGTTCTCACCGTCACACACATTGTCGTGAGCAGCAGGGCCCGCATCAGACTCCGGGCTCACAGCAGTGGGGAGAGTCCCAGAGACCCACAGATGGAGTGTCGGAGGAAATCCATCATTTTACTGTTTATTATCTCCGCCAATTTCATTATCTTATGGTCTACGTTAATGGTTTATTCTATATGGAGACGGATGTACTGGCTGGGATATTACTCCGTATGGTTAGAACTTTATGTTCAGGAATTGGGCTTCATGCTGCAGCTCCTGAGTTGCTGCACAAACACTGCCATTTACGCCGTCACACAGACTCAGTTCAGGCAGCAGTTGAAGAAGGTGCTGATATTTCCCTTTAGTTCCGTTCATTCCATGCTGTGAGGAAAGACCCGCACCCACACGGCATCTCTACCCTCCCTCTGCCATTCACACTGACCATCCCCAGCCACACTCACCCTGATTTACCATTTTGCATTACCAGGTGGGACTGTCGGTGGGTGGGTGTGACTCCCCCACGGCCGATCAGCTGGGTGTGTGTGACTGCTCCAATGGCCGATCAGCTGGTTGTGTGTAATTTCCCCCATGGCCGCCGGGCCTCCCATGGCAACAGAAGATGGACGCCGGGTCTCCTCTGGCAACACAAGAAGGCCGCCGGGAGTCTACACTGGCAACACAAGATGGAGGCCGCCGGCACGCAGGCGATGGTGGGAAGGTTTCTGCTGCCCATTGGCCGCATTGGGAGTCTCTGGCGTTGTTGAGTCTCCATAGAAACCGCAGCACTGCCCCGACCCCAACCACGATATCACCCCCTCCCCTATATCACCCTCCCCCCGATATCACCCCCTGCCTATTATGACCCCTTCCCGTTATCACCCCTTCCCGATATCTTCCTCCCCCCGATATCACCCCCACCCCGATATCACCCCCTTCACGATATCAACCCCTCCCCGATATAAACAAACTCCGCCAGATCACCCCCACACTGGATATCCTGACCACCTCGATATTACCCCTCCCCGATATCAGCGCATTCCCGATATCACCCCCATTCCAATATCACCCCACCCCGATATCACCCCCTACCCGATATCGTCCCCACCGCGATATATCACCCCTCCCTGATCTCACCCCAACCCCAATATCACCCTACCCCCGATATCACACCCTCCTTGATATCACCTCCAGTCCGATATCAACCCACCCCGATATCGCCCACTACCGATATCACCCCTACCCGATATCACCTCCCCGATATCACCACCTGCCCGATATCAGTCCCACCCCGATATCGCTCCCTGCCCCCGATATCACCTCATACGCGATATCACCTCCTCCCCTATATACCCCACCCCGATATCAACGCCTCCCCGATATCACCCCCACCCCGATATCACCCACCACGATATCACCCCACCCCGATATCACCCACTCCCCGATATCACCACCTCCACGATATCACCCCCACCACGATATCACACCCATATCGATATCACCTCGTCCCCGATATCACCCCCACCCCGATATCACCCCTCCCTGATACCACCCCTTCCCGAAATCACCCCGACCCCGATATCACCCGCTCCCCGATATCACCCCCAGCTCGATATCACCTCCTCCGCGATATCACCCCCTTCCCGATATCACCCCCCTCCCCGATATCACCTCCTCCCCGATATCACACCTTCCCCAATATCACCCTCCCCGATATCACCCCCTCCCCGATATCACCCTGTCCCAGATATCACCTCCTCCCCGATATCACAACCTTCCCCAATATCACCCTCCCCGATATCACCCCTCCCCGATATCACCCTGTCCCAGATATCACCTCCTCCCCGATATCACCCCTTCCCCAATATCACCTCGTCCCCGATATCTCCCCCACCCCGATAACACACCCCCCTGATATCATCTCCTTCCCGAAATCACCACCACCTCGATATCACCCCCTCCCCGTTATCACCCCTTCCCCAATATCACGTCGTCCCCGATATCACCCCCACCCCAATATCACCCCCTCCTGATATCACCCCCTCCCCGATATCACCCCCACCTCGATATCACCTCCTCCCCGATATCACCCCTTCCACGATATCAACCAGCCCGATATCACGTGCTCCCCGATATCACCCCTCCCCGATATCACCCTGTCGCCAATATCACCTCCTCCCCGATATGACCCCTTCCCCAATATTACCCTCCCCGATATCAGTCCCTCCCCGATATCACCTCCTCCCCGATATCGCCCCCTCCCCGATATCACCCCCTCCCCGATATCACACACACTCGACATCACCTCGTAACCGATATCTCCCCCACTCCGATATCACCCCCTCCCTGACATCACCTCCTTCCCGAAATCACCCCCACCCCGATATCACCCCCTCCCCGATATCACCTCCACCTCCATATCACCTCCTCCCAGATATCACCCCCTCCCCGATATCACCCCCTCCCCGATATCACATCCCTGATATCACCCCTCCCGGATATCACCCACCCCGATATCACCCCCTCCCCTATATCACCTCCTCCCGATATCATACCCTCCTCGATATCACCCCCTCCCCCGATATCACCCCCCTCCCCGATATCACCTCCTCCTCGATATCACCGCTCCCCGATATCACCCCCTCCCTGATATCACCTCCATCCCGATATCACACCCACCTCGATATCACCTCGTACCCGATATCACACCCTCCCCGATATCACATCCCCGATATCACCCCTCCCCGATATCACCCTGTCCCCGATATCACCTCCTCCCCGATATCACCGCTTCCCCATTATCACCCTCCCCGATATCACCCCTCCCCGATATCACCTCGTCCCGATATCACCCCCTCACGATATCACCCCCTTCCCGATATCACCCCCTCCCGGATATCTCCTCCTCCCCGATATCACCCCTCCCCGATATCACCCTGTCCCCGATATCATCTCCTCCCCGATATCACCCCTTCCCCAATATCACCTCGTCCCCGATATCACCCACACCCCGATTTCACCCCTCCCTGATATCACCTCCTTCCCGAAATCACCCCCACCCCCGATATTACCCCCTCCCCGATATCACCCCCACCTCGATATCACCTCCTCCCCGATATCACCCCCTCCCCGATATCACCCCCCCTCCCCGATATCACCTCCTCCCCGATATCACCCCTCCTCGAAATCACCCTGTCGCCGATATCACCTCCTCCCCGATATCACGCGTTCCCCAATATCACGCCCTCACCGATATCACCCCCTCCCCGATATCACCTCCTCCCCGATATCACGCCTCACCGATATCACCCCCTCCCCGATATCACCTCCTCCCCGATATAAACCCCTACCCCAATATCACCCTCCCCGATATCACCCATCCCCGATATCACCTCGTCCCGATATCACCCCCTCACGATATCACCCCCTTCCCGATATCACCCCCTCCCGGATATCTCCTCCTCCCGATATCACCCGTCCCCGATATCACCCTGTCCCCGATATCATCTCCTCCCCGATATCACCCCTTCCCCAATATCGCCTCGTCCCCGATATCACCCACACCCCGATATCACCCCTCCCTGATATCACCTCCTTCCCGAAATCACCCCCACCCCGATATCACCTCCTCCCGATTTCATACCCTCCTCGATATCACCCCCTCCCCGATATCACCCCCCTCCCCAATATCACCTCCTCCTCGATATCACCGCTCCGCGATATCAACCCCTCCCTGATATCACCTCCTTCCCGATATCACACCCACCTAGATATCACCTCGTACCCGATATCACACCCTCCCCGATATCACATCCCCGATATCACCCCTCCCCGATATCACCCTGTCCCCGATATCACCTCCTCTCCGATATCACCTCTTCCCCATTATCACCCTCCCCGATATCACCCCTCCCTGATATCACCTCGTCCCGATATCACCCCCTCACGATATCACCCCCTTCCCGATATCACCCCCTCCCGGATATCTCCTCCTCCCCGATATCACCCCGCCCCGATATCACCCTGTCCCCGATATCATCTCCTCCCCGATATCACCCCTTCCCCAATATCACCTCGTCCCCGATATCACCCACACCCCGATATCACCCCTCCCTGATATCACCTCCTTCCCGAAATCACCCCCACCCCGATATTACCCCCTCCCCGATATCACCCCCACCTCGATATCACCTCCTCCCCGATATCACCCCTCCTCGATATCACCCCCTCCCCAACATCACCTCCTCCCCGATATCACCCCTCCTCGATATCAACCTGTCGCCGATATCACCTCCTCCCCGATATCACGCGTTCCCCAATATCACGCCCTCACCGATATCACCCCCTCCCCGATATCACCTCCTCCCCGATATCACGCCCTCACCGATATCACCCCCTCCCCGATATCACCTCCTCCCCGATATCACCCCTACCCCAATATCACCCCCCTCCAGCAGATGTCACTTCTCTCGGATTTCAGAACCGCTCCTCTCCGGAGATCACACACCCCCTCCGCCAAATGTGATCCCTCCCAACCGGAGATCATCCCCCCACCCCCGACAAATGTCACCCCTCCCAACCGGAGATCACACCCACCCCGCCAAAATGTCACCCCTCCCAACCGCAGATCACCCCCCCCCCTTCTCGTACATGAAATGAAAATGAAAATCGCTTTTTGTCACGAGTAGGCTTCAAATGAAGTTACTGTGAAAAGCCCCTAGTCGCCACATTCCGGCGCCTGTTCGGTGAGGCTGGTACGTGATACAACGACCCTCGATATAAACCCTTCCGGATATCAGCCACAACCCCTGCATGTCCCCTGCCAGGTATTGCCAGAGCCGATGACCACCACCCCCGGCCTTTCTTGCCCCCTTGGAGCTGGTTTAGCACAGTGGGCTAAACAGTTGTCATGCAATAAAGAACAATGCCAGCATCGCGTGTTCAATTCCAGCCCCGGCCTCCACAAACAGGCGCCGGAATATGGCGACTAGGGGTTTTTCTCAGTGACTTCATTGAAAACAAATTGTGACAATAAGCGATTATTATTATTATTTGATCACCCCCCCCTCGCATATGAGCACACCCTCGAATACATGACCCCGACAAACATCACCGCACAACGGATATCAGCACCTACCGGATATCTACCTACCCCCGAATCACCCAACCCAGATATCACCCAACCCCAGGTTTGACCCAAACCCAGATATCACCCAATCCTAGATATCACCCGCTCCCCAGAGAGCACCCAACACCAGATTTCACCCAGCCCCAGATATCACCCAACACCAGATATATCCAAGCCCCAGAGATCACCAAACACCAGAGTTCACCCAACACCAGATGTAAACCAACCCCAGATATCACCCATCATCAGATATCACCCAATCCCCGATATCACCCAACCCCAGAGAGACCCAACCTCAGATAACACCCAACCCATATATCAACCAACCCCAGAGATTACCCATACACAGAAAGACATACCCCAGAAATCACCCAACCCCAGAGATCACCAAATCCCAGAAATCAACTTGCCCAGATATAACCCAACCCCATATATCACCCAACCCAGATATCACCCAACCCCAGATATCACCCAACGCCAGATATCACTCAACCTCAGAGAGATCCAACCCCAGATATCACCCAACCCCGGACATCACCCAACGCCAGAGTTAACCCTGTACCAGATATCACCCAACCCCAGATGTCACCCAACCCCAGATATCACCCAACCCCAGATATCACCCAACCCCAGAAAGACCGACCCCCCGAATCGCCAAACCCAATATATCACCCAACCCCAGAGAGACCCATCCCCAGAGATCACCCAACCCCAGAGATCACCCAGCCCCGGATATCACCCAACACCAGATATATCCCAGCCCCAGAGATCACCAAACACCAGAGTTCAACCAACACCAGATATCAACCAACCCCAGATGTCACCCATCCCCAGAGAGAACCAAACCCAGATAACACCCAACCCATATATCAACCAACCCCAGAGATCACCCATACACAGAAAGACAAACCCCAGAAATCACCCAACCCCAGAGATCACCAAATCCCAGAAATCACCCATGTCCAGATATCACCCAACCCCAGATATCACCCAATCCCAGATATCACCCAACCCAGATATCACCCAACCCCAGATACCACCCAACGCCAGATATCACAACCCCAGAGAGATCCAACCCCAGATATCACCCAACCCCGGACATCACCCAACGCCAGAGTTCACCCTGTACCAGATATCACCCAACCCCAGATGTCACCCAACCCCAGATATCACCCAACCACATATATCACCCAACCCCAGAGAGACCGACCCCCCGAATCGCCCAACGCAAGATATCATCCAACCCCAGAGATCACCCAGCCCCAGATATCTCGCAACCCAGATATCACCCAATTCCAGATATCACACACACTCCGAATCATTCAACCCCAGAGATCACCCAACCCCAGAGAGACCCAACCCCAGATATCACCCAGCCCCAGATATCAATCAACACCAGAGAAACCCAACCCCAGGTAACTACCCACACCCGAATCAGCCAACACCAGATATCACCCAACCGCAGAGAGACCCAAAACCAGAGATCACCCAACGCCAGACATCATCCAACTCCAGATATAACCCAGCCCCAGATATCACCCAACCCCAGATATCATCCAACCCCAGATATCACCCAACCCCAGATATCACCAACCCCAGAGATCCTCCAACCCCAGATATCACCCAGCCCCAGATATCACCCAATCCCAGATATTACCCAACCCCAGAGAGACCCAACCCCAGATAACACCCAACCCATATATCAACCAACCCCAGAGATCACCCATACACAGAAAGACAAACCCCAAAAATCATCCAACCCCAGAGATCACACAATACCAGAAATCACCCATGCCCAGATATCACCCAACCCCAGATATCACCCAACCCCAGATATCACCCAACCCAGATATCACCCAACCCCAGATATCACCCAACGCCAGATATCACAACCCCAGAGAGATCCAACCCCAGATATCACCCAACCCCGGACATCACCCAACGCCAGAGTTCACCCTGTACCAGATATCACACAACCCCAGATGTCACCCAACCCCAGAGAGACCGACCCCCCGAATCGCCCAACCCAAGATATCGCCCGACCCCAGTTAGAACCATCCCCAGAGATCACCCATTCCCAGAGATCACCCAGCCCCAGATATCACGCAACACAGATATCACCCAATTCCAGATATCACACACATTCCGAATCATTCAACCCCAGAGATCACACAACCACAGAGAGACCCAACCCCAGATATCACCCAGCCCCAGATATCAACCAACCCCAGAGAGACACAACCCCAGATAGCTACCCACACCCGAATCAGCCAACACCAGATATCACCCAACCGCAGAGAGACCCAAAACCAGAGATCACCCAACGCCAGACATCATCCAACTCCAGATATAACCCAGCCCCAGATATCACCCAACCCCAGATATCATCCAACCCCAGATATCACCCAGCCCCAGAGATCACCCAACCACAGATATCACCAACCCCAGAGGGACACAACCACAGATATCACCCAACCCCAAAGACCCAATGACTTATATCACCCATCCCCAGACAGCACCCAACCCCAGCTATCACCCGACCTCAGATATCACCCAACTCCAGATAGCACACAACCCCAGAGATCACCCATCCCCAGAGGGGGGGGGGGGGTGAGTGGGTTCCGGGGATTTGGAGACAACATCAGTCACTGTCACTGCAACAGGTCACTTTTCAATGTTCCTGTGCTGCTTTCTTCGTCGGTGGATCCTTTGCTTCACCGGCAGCTCACTCACGCCACGCGTTTCCCGACGGTCTGGTGGTGGTCACAATGGCGGCGCGGGGCACCCATTGAACAACTGCGCAAATGGATAATCCCGCTGCCCGGGTGGAGGGGGGGGGGCGGGGCGCACAGCCGGCAAACATCTGGCGGGAGGGAGAATCCATGTGTTGTTGAGATTGTCCTGAGGGTCAACACATTTCTACTGCATGGATTTCGCATAAAAGTGAATAGCAAATTCTTTATCAGTCCAAGAATTAAACAAACTAACTTTTAATCACTGAACACAATGATCAAAGCGATTATCTCAGAACTATCTGTTTAAATGGCTTAGAATATTTTGATCAATGATTGTCAGGGTCTCAACATTAAATAACTTTAAACTGGTGAAATTATGACGAATCTAGTGCTTTTTACTTGAATTATTTAATTATTTTCTGTGGAAGATTAATCAACTGTTACCATAGTTCATCCCAATTATCAGAGTGACCTTGAATTGATTGTTTGGTACAATAAACAATTATCTCATTCATTAATTGCGTGGTTGTATTAAATCGGTGAATAGCTCATTATTTTCTTGTCCAACAAACATTACACAACCAAATATTATTTGCACAACATTGATAGAAAGTACTAAATTCATTTTCAGTTCAGTAAAGACAGCAAATAACTAAAACATTTCATTGCACCTTTCACTGTGATAGTCAAAGGATTGTTCATTGCAATAATCACATGCGGTTTCCAATTATTGTTCAGACAATAATCAAATTAAGATTGATATTCAGTGGAAAAAATCTGTTATTCCTGACCACACAACAATAATAACATAAATTAAAAATGCATTTGTTCAGCTCACCATCAATGGGATTCTCCCTCGGCAGCATCCTCCAATTCCGCCGGCAGCGCACCCATGTCCGCGTGTTTCCCGAAGGCGTGGGGTGATCACAATGGGAAACCTCATTGGCCAGCTGCTGGAACGGAGAATCCCGTTGTGGCGGGGGTGAGCAGTACTGGATAACGGGGCTAGCGGGACGAAGAACCGGATACAGGACATTAAAACGATGATCATTTTCCAAGAGAATTATCATGCCAAGTACTGATTACTATCAATCCATTGATCACTAACGAGATGTATAAATGTTTTAACTTCCCACAATAATATGTATTCAGAAATATTTTCCATCTCTATGATACCAGCAATTGTATCTCAGGATTTTATTCCATCGTTGTGCCATGTTCGAATAGTTTGAGAATTCTCCCTGCCTGTTTCAACCAAAGAAAACTGAGCAATTCCAATGATTGAAGTCAGGATGATATATTTTACACCATCCTGTTTTATACAACATTGATAGACAGCATCAAGTTAGTTTTCAGTCCTTTGCACACAGTAAATAACAAAGAACTTTTCATTGCAACTTTGAATGTGATTATTAAAGGATTGTTTATTCCATAACCACAGGCGTATTCTAAATATTGTTCAGACAGTAATCACAACAAGAGATTTCTTTCAAATAGAGTCAGTAATTCCTGTAAAAACATAATAAATTGAACAGCAGATTTCTGCTCACAATTAACTAAACTGATTATTTTGCAATCGAATCACCATGACAAGAATCTGATTGTTTTCAGTCCAACGTTAACTGAATATATCTAGAAATCTTTATACTTTTCACAATAACATGCATTAACACACAATAACACAATAACATTAGAAATGTCTATGACTACCAGTAATTGTCTTTCAGATTTTAATTTCATTAATTAGTAGAAATATCGGTGCTATGTGGTGGAATACAATGTGCTCTCTCTGCCTTTTTCTACTGAAGATGCCTCATTAATTTAAATGATGGAAGCAGAGAAGTAATTGACTGAGAAACAATTATAAATATTGTATGACATATTTATTTAAATTATTGAGGCTATCAGACTGCTACAACTGGATAACTACAAACTGCCGCTGGTGTTGTTGGGGAGACTGGTCCTTTTGATTTCCTTCTGCATTCTCTCGGGTTTCACCTCAGGATAATACTGACTGTTCGACAATAAGTGAGTGATCAACCATTGTTTTCATTCATTCTTTATCAATTAGAGTCTGTTCCCCAGGATTAATGGACTAACCAATGCCGGGGTCTAATGTGATGGTTAAGATTGGAGCTGGAGGATTACAGAATAATCTAACTCTGCCATGGCCTTGGTGATCTGCTGAACAGATGCTGCGTTCCAGTCACAGCGCTGCCCTTTCGCTCAAAGCAACTCCTTTAATATCTCCAGCACTTCAGTTATCTTCTCCGGTTTGGTTGGGTTGTCGAGCTGCATGGAGGATGGAGAGAGAGGAAGGAGGATAGCTGGAGCGGGGATGTTGCTGGACATGGCGGACCAGGCGTCAGTTTCGACCCAAGGATGGGAGGATTGTTTTGATGAGGAATGTGACCCGCGGCCTGCAGCTCGAGGTGAATTGATGTCCTCCTGCTGCTCCTGGAGGCTCCGCAGTTTGGCCTCTTGCGTTGCTGAAGTAGACTTTGGGATTCCGGTACCTTTCTACTGACTTTCGTCTGTTTTAGAGAGACTATCTGGGGTTTTCCCCTAGACCTTGCTGTGGTGAATGTATTACTGCTACCATTCAACAGTGTATTGCATTACATTCTATGGTATTATGTTCATCTCTTGTGGGCTCTGCCTATGGCTCCGCCCCCTCGGTGGAGGTATATATATGTGCAGCCTGGATCACTTCCGGTTGCGGTGATGCGGAGCTCCGCCACACGTTCAGTACCTCCCGCTCTTTTTGGTCTTTTCGGCTCTTTTAAGGGCTCACAGTGGTGCTGGTTGGACTTTTACCCGGGTGGGAACACATCCACTGTGCGTATCTGCCGGTAGATGGACTGGACCAGGAGTGGAAAGGTCCAAAAATTGGCTTTGGAGCATGGAAAGGTGCGAGGCAGGAAAAAACAAGGTGGCGGCAGGCGGGGAACCGGCAGCGTAGCAGCAGTGGGCGCAGGAGCAGCAGGAGATGCCCCATCGCTGCTTCAGAGAGCGGAAGGCTGAGATCCTGGAACCGGTTAAGGACTCACTGGACAATTTCATTGCGACTCAGACAGCTCAGGGTGTGGAAATCCGAGAGCTATGTCAAAAGGCCACGGAGCGCAAGGACAAACTTCTGGCTTTTGGCAGTGAAGGTGGAGTCGCACGAGGCGCTTCACAAGAAGTGGCTGGCAATGATGGAGGAGATGGAGAACCGCTCCCATCGGAAGGACCTGCGGATTCTGGACCTCCTGAAGGGGCCGGAATGTTTGGATTTGGGGCCTACGTTGTTGTGTTGCTGAGCTCGTTAATGGGCGCGGGGTCATTCCAAGGACCCTTGGAGTTGGAGGGAGGCTCATCGAGTGCTGTTGAGGAAGCCCAGGCAGAACGAGCAGCCTAGGGCGGTGCTGGTCTGTTTTCACCACTTCATTGACCGCGAGTGCATGCTCAGACGCGCAAAGACGGAAAGGAGCAGTAAGTGGGAAAATGTAGAGATCAGGATCTATTAGGACTGGAACATGGAGGTGGCGAAGAGAAATCTGGCTAAAATCGGGCCAAGGGAGTGCTTCACAGGAAGGGGGTAAAGTTTGGCCTGTTACAGCCGGCTCGCCTCTGCGTCACTGACAAGGACCGCCAGCTCTATTTTGATTCTCTGGAGGAGGCCTGGGCCTTTGTCCAGGCAGAGAAGTTGGACTCGAACTGAGGACGGGGGGGGGGGGGGTGGCTGGGGAATGATGTACATAGCCCGGAGGCTCTGTCCTCCTTGGTATCCTTTCGTTTTTGTTGGCTGTGTTTGATTTTGCCTTTTTGCTGTTCTGCTTTTATGCTTTTTGGGGCTGTTATTTATTTATTTGGGTGCGTTTTCGTTTTTTCACTGGTGGGGGGTTAACGAGCTGTTTGCTTTCCTGCTGGGTCATGTGCCCGACTTTTTCCCGCATTTTGGGCTGGGGGGGCGAGGTTCAGGATGGAAGCGCGGGTTTTCTTCCCGCGCTGGAGGAGTAGTCAGCGGGACCAGCACTGGCTGGGGGAGTGGTGGTTGTGTTGCATCGCGGGGGGGGGGGGGGGGGAGGTTGTTGGGATAGCGGTGGCAGCCGGGGTCAGCAGGAGTCGGCTGACTTACGGAAGTACAATGGAAGGGGTTCTGCAGCTAGGGGGGTTAGCTTTGGGGAGGGCGTGGGGGAAGCAGCGGGGTACCGCGTTACTGCTGCAGGGACCGCAGGGGAACTGCTGTTGAAGGGGGAGGTTGTGGGTTGTCTGCCACCGTGGACAACGGGCCTGGGGGGTTCTGCAGGCATGTGGTGAGCTGAGGGAGAAATATGGCTGACCGGTGCAGAGGGTGGGGGAAGCCCCCCAGATTTGGCTGGTCACATGGAAAATGAGGGGCTGTATGAACCGCTGAAGCGGTCCCGTGTCTTGATGCATCTGAAGGAGCTGTGAGCGGACGTGGCTATGCTCCAGGAGACTCACCTTCAGGTGGCGGATCAGGTGAGGCTGAGAACAGGCTGGGTGGGGCACGTGTTTCACTCGGGGCTAGATGCAAAGAATCAAGGGGTGGCGATCTTAGTAGGCAACAGCTTGTCATTTGTTGCGTCGAGTGTGGTGGCGGACAGTGCAGGTAGATACGTAATGGTAGCTGGTAGACTTCAAGGGGTGGTTCTGGTTAATGTGTGCGCCCCAACTGGGACGATGTGGGCTTCATACAGTGAATGTGAGCCGGATCCCGGAAGTGGAGACGGGGGGCTTGATCTTGGGAGGGGACTTTAATATAGTGTCGTATCCAGCTCTGGATCGGTCGAAATTTAGGACAGGCAAGAGGCCGGCGGCGGCCTCGGTGCTGAGGGGGTTCATGGCTCAAATGGGAGGGGTAGACCCTTGGAGGTTTTAGACGCCTGGAGGCGGGTCCTCTTTCTTCTCCCATGTTCACAAGGCTTATTCCGGGATTGACTTTTTTGATCTCAGCAGGGCGCTGATCCCGAGAGTGGTGGGGGCGGAGTATTCGACGATAGTCATATCTGACCAAGCTCCACTTTTGGTGGACCTGAGGCTGGGGGAGGGGAAGAATCAGCGGCCGCTGTGGGGCTTCTGGCAGAGGAGAAAGTATGTGGGTGGGTCCGTAGGGGTATAGAGGGGTATTTGGAAGCCAATGATAACGGGGAGGTGCAAGTTGGGGTGGTTTGGGAAGCGCTGAAGGCGGTGGTTCGAGAGGAGCTGATATCAATTCGGTGCACAGGGAGAGAGGGTTGAGAGGGGGAGATTGATGTAAGAAATGGTAACGGTCGACAGGAGGTATGCGGACCTTCCGGAGGAGGGGCTTGTGAGGAAGCGTCGCGGTCTCCAAGCGGAGTTCTCCACCCGGAAGGCGGAGGCGCAGTGGAGGAGAGCGCAGGGGGCGCTATATAAGTACGGGGAGAAAGGAAGTCGAATGCTGGCGCACCAGCACCATAAGCTGGAGGCAGCGAGAGTGATAGGGAGAGTCACAGATGCAGGGGGGAACTTGGTGCGGAGTGGCAGGGACATTAATGGGGTGTTCAGATCCTTTTATGAAGGGCTGTACCGGGCGGTGCCCCCTAAGGAGGTGGGCGGGATGGACCACTTACTGGATAAGTTGGAGTTCCCAGGAGTAGAGGATGAGCGGGTCTGGGGGCCCCAATCGAGTTGGAGGAGCTGATGGAGGCGCTGCGGAGCATGCAGACAGGGAAAGCACCGGGACCTGATGGATTCCTGGTGGAGTTTTACAAAAATGTTTTCAGATCAGGTGGGCCCGCTGCTTGTGAGGGCACTGAATGAGGCGAGGGAGGGGGGTGGTCTCTGCCCCCGACGATGTCTAGAGCAATAATTTCACTGATCCTGAAGCGGGATAAGGACTCCCTCCAGTGTAGGTCCTACAGGCCGATTTCGCTCCTCAACGTGGATGCAAAGCTGTTCGCCAAGATACTGTCCAGGAGGGTGGAAGATGTGGTCCCGATGGTTATCCATGAGGATCAAACGGGGTTTGTGAAGGGGATGCAGCTCAATGTCAGTGTACGGCGGCTTCTTAATGTTATGATGATGGCGTAGGCGGATGGGGATGTGGAAATAGTAACATCGATGGATGCGGGGAAAGCTTTTGACAGGGTGGAATGGAGCTACCTGTGGGAAGTGCTGAGGCGGTTTGGGTTTGGTGAGGGATTCATTAGCTGGGTCAGGCTGCTGTATAGTGCCCCAATAGCGAGTGTGGTGACGAATGGGAGGAGGTCGGGAGACTTTCGGCTTTCCCGGGGGACGGGCAGGAATACCACTTGTCTCCCCTGCTCTTCGTTATAGCAATTGAGTCCTTGGACATTGTGCTGAGTGATTCGAAAAAACTGGAGGGGGATTATGCCGGGGGGTGGGGGTGGGGGGGGGAGCACCGGCTGTCGCTATACGCAAATGATTTACTGTTGCATGTCGCGGATCTGGCGGGGTGGGAGGGGATTCCAGAGGTGTTGAAGATACTTGGGGAGTTTATGAATTTTCGGGCTATAAGCACAATGTGGGGAAGAGTGAGCTGTTGGTGCTGCACCTGGGGGACCAGGAGAGTGAGGTTGGAGAGCTTTCGTTGAAGAGGACAGAGTGAAGCTTAAGATATCTTGGGGTGCAGATAGCTAGGAGCTGGGCTGGCCCTGCATAGGCTAAGCATTAGTTACGTGGCAGGTTCCCGCTACTGCCGCCAAAGGGGGTGCAGGATAGGGTGCTCTCGGGGATGTGGGTCGGTGAGGGTAGGATCTCGGCAATTTAACAGGTGATGCAGGAGGAGGAGGCCTAGGTGGAAGAGCTGAAACGAAGTGGGAGGAGGAGCTGGGGACGAGATCGACGATGGGACGTGGGCGGACGCCCTGGGGAGGGTGAACGCGTCCTCTTCTTGCGCACGGATCAGCTTAATTCAGCTGAAGGTGCTGCGGAGTGTGCACATGAGTGGGGCCAGGATGAACCGGTTATTTGGGGGAGAGGACAGGTGTGGGAGGTATTCGGGAGGTCTGGCGAACCACACCCACATGTTTTGGACATGTCTGGCTTTGGAGGGATTTTGGAAGGGGGTGGCGGGGACTTTGTCCAATGTGGTCTGGTTTCCAGGGTGGAGCCGGCTGGGGGCTCGTGATCTTTGGTGTATAATCGGAGTCTGGAGTGCAGGAGGCGAGAGAGGCCGGTACCCTGGCCTTTGTGTCTCTAGTAACCCAGTGTAGGATTATCTTACAGTGGGGGGTAGCGAAGCCGCCGAGCCCGGAGGACTGGATCAATGACATGGCCGGGTTTATCAGGCAGGAGAAGGTTAAGTTTGCCCTGAGAGGGTCGGTAACAGGGTTCTTCCGGCGGTGGCAGCCCTTTCTCGATTTTATGGCGGAGGATAAGTGGGTGGTCAATCTCAGCAGCAACCCGGCGGGGGGAGGGTAAGGTGGGAGCGGGGTGGTTTGGGGACCGTTAAGGGGGTATGTTTTTGAGATGGTGTGTTCGCTATTTTCTTCCTTTTTGATGTTGTTTTTTAGTTATTAATGTATTGCTTTGTATGGGGGGGGGGGTTCCTCTTTCTATTTATTTCTGAACCTTGATGACTTTATTGTTCGGAGAAAATTTGTTGTTGAAAAATTTGAATAAAAATTATTTAGAAAAACACACATGCACACATCCATTAACAAACACATATTCATTAATACAAACACATTCATTAACACACACAGCCATTAACACACACATCCATTAACACACACACATCCATTAACACAAACACACATCCATTGACACACACGCAGCCATTAACACACACACACATCCATTGACACACACGTCGATTAACACACACACAGCTATTTACACACACAACTATTAACATATGCACATACATCCATTAAAGCACAAATGCATCCATTCACACACATCCATTAACACACACACACATCTGTTAACACACGCGCGCACATTCATTAACGTACACACACACATCCATTAACACACACATCCATTCACACACCCACGTCAATTAACACACACACATAGATCCATTGACACACACACATCTGTTAACACACGCGCACACATTAATTAACATGCACACACACATCCATTGACACACACATCCATTCACACACACATCCATTCACACACCCACATCCATTAACACACACACATAGATCCATTAACACACACACATCCATTAACACGCGCACATAGATCCATTAGCTCACACACACACTTCCCTTAACACACACATCTCCATTCACAGACACTCAACCATTAACACACACACCCTTCCATTAACCCACATGCATCCATTAACACAAACACACAAGCACGATCAGAAACTCTCCCAGAAACAGACACACACACGTCAATTATCACAAAATGTCGTCCATTAACGCACGCAATCCATTCACCGAACACGGACACACGTGGACACACACATTAATTAGGGTTGTGAATCTATGGAATTCCTTGCCCAGTGAAGCAGTTGAGGCTCCTTCATTACATGTTTTTAAGGTAAAGATAGATAGTTTTTTGAAGAATAAAGGGATTAAGGGTTATGGTGTTCGGGCCGGAAAGTGGAGCTGAGTCCACAAAAGATCAGCCATGATCTAATTGAATGGCGGAGCAGGCTCGAGGGGCCAGATGGCCTACTCCTGCTCCTAGTTCTTATGTTCTTATGTTCTTATTAATAATCACTCACATACATTACTGACTAAGCCCCATGCTGTTTAAAAAACATTCCCAAAAATTATAAAATGACCCCAAGGGAGGTGGGCGGGTCGGACCGCTTTCTCGATAAGCTGGAGTTCCCAAGAGTGGAGGATGAGCGGGTGGAGGGTCTGGGCCCCCTAATCGAGTTGGAGGATCTGAAAGAGGCGCTGGGAAAGCACCGGGGCATGTTGGGTTCCAGGTGGAGTTTTCCAATAAATTCTCGGATCTGCTGGGCCCGCTGCTGGTGAGGACCCTGAATGAGGTGAGGGCACGTAAGGGGGGGGGGGGGGGGAGGTTTTGCCCCCGACGATATCTAGAGCAATAATCCCACTAATCCTGAAATGGGATAAGGATCCCTCCAATGTGGGTCATACAGGCTGATCTCGCTCCTCAACGTGGCGGCAAAGTTGTTGGCCAAAATACTGTCCAGGAGGGTGGAAGATGAGGTCCCGATGGTTATACACGGGGACCAAACGGGGTTTGTGAAGGGGGGACAGCTGAATGTCAATGTGCGGCGGCTGCTCAATGTTATGATGATGGTGTTGGTGAATGGGTAGGCGGAAATATTAGCATCGATGGATGCGGAGGAAGTTTTTGATAGAGTGGAGTGGAGCTACCTGTGGGAAGTGTTGAGGAGATTTGGGATTGGTGAGGGATTTATTAGTTGGGCGAAGCTGCTTTATAGTGCCCCAGTACTGAGTGTGGTGACGATTGGGAGGAGGTCGGAAGACGTTAGCTCCCCTGCTATTCGCATTAGAAATTGATCCCTTGGCCATGGCGCTGAGGGATTCGAAGACCTGGAGGGGGATTGTGCAGGGGGGGAGAAGGAGCACCGATTGTCGCTATACGTGGATGATTTACTGCCATACATTGAGGATCCTGCGGGGGGGGGGGGGGGGGGGGTGGTGGGTGGGGGGAGGGATGCCAGAGTTGCAGAAGATACTTGGGGATTTTGGGGATTTTTCGGGCTATGAGCTCAAAGTATGGAAGAGTGAGCTGTTCGTGCTGCACCTGGGGGACCGGGAGAGGGACATTGGAGAGCTCCCATTGAAGAGGGCGGTGAGGAGCATTAGATAACTTGGAGTCCAGATAGCTAGGAGATGGGGGAGGCGGGCGCCTGTGTAGGCTAAATCTTTCGAGGTTGGTGGAACAGATGGAGGTGGAGTTTAAGAGGTGTTACGCATTGCCACTCTTTTTGGCGGGTAGTGTCCAGTCCGTTAAGATGACGGTGCTCCCGAGATTCTTGTTTCTCTTCCAGTGCTTCCCCATATTGATCCCGAAGGCTTTTTTGAGGAGGGTTAACAGGAGTATTCTGGGGTTCATGTAGGCCCGCGAGGCCCCAAGGGTGAGGTGGGTATTCCTGGAACGAGACAGGGAGGTAGGCGGGTTGGCGTTGCCCAACTTGTGTGGATACTTCTGGGCTGCAAATGTGGCAATGATCCGTTGGTAGGCGATGGATGGGGAGGGTGCCACATGGAAGAGGATGGAGGCAGCGTCCTTTGTAGGCACGACTTTGGAGGCACTGGTGATGGCCCCGTTCACACTCCCCCCGGCAAGCTATTCTACTAGTCCAGTAGTGGTGGCTTCCCTAAAACTTTGGAGACAATGGAGGCGGCATAGGGGGGGGGGGGGACTGAAGGTTGCTGTGTGGGCCCCGATACCGGTTTGCACCAGGGAGAATTGATGGTTGTTGTGGAGTTGGCATGGGGCAGGCATCAGGCGGATGCGAGACCTATTCCTCGATGGGAAGTTTGTGAATTTAGAGGAGTAGGAGGGGAGGTGGGGCCTCCCCCCTGGGAATGCTTTCAGGTATATGCAGATTAGGGCGTTTGGCAAAGCGGCAGGTGGTGGAGTTTCCGCTATTGCCGCCAAAGGGGTTGCAGGATAGGGTGCTCGCGGAGACGTGGGTCGGTGAGGCGAGGATCTTGGCGATTTATCAGATGATGCAGGAATAGGAGAAGGCCTCGGTGCAAGCGCTGAAAGCGAAGTGGGAGGTGGAGCTAGGAGAGGAGAACGATGATGGGACGTGGGTGGACGCACTGGGGAGGGTGAATTTACCCTCTTCTTGCACATGGTTCAGCTTTATTCAGCTGAAAGAGCTGCATAGGGCGGGCACATGATTGGCGCCAGGATGAGCCCGTTCTTTGGGGGAGAGGACAGATGTGGGAGGTGCTCGGGGGGCCCGGCAAAGAATACCCTCATGTTCTGGGCATGTCCGGCGTTGGAGAGACTTAGAAGGGGATATCTGGGACCTTGTCCAAGGTGATCGGTTCCAGGGTGGAACCGAGCTGGGGGTTTGCGATCTTTGGGCTAGCATTGGGGCCGTTAGTGCAGGAGGCGAGAGTCCAGTATTCTGGCCTTTGTGTCTCTAGTAGCCCAGCGTAGGATTGTCTTGCAGTGGAGGGATGCAAAGCCCCCGAGCCCGGAGGCCTTGATGAATGACATGGCCTGGTTTGTCCGACTGGAGAAGGTTAAGTTTGCCCTGATAATGTCGGTACACGGGTTCTTCCGGCGGTGGCAACCCTTTCTCGATTTTAGGGCGAAGCGTTAGATAGTGGTAAATTCCAGCAGCAATCCGGCGGGGGGGGAGGGGGGGTGGGGTGGAGTTCGGGATCTGTTAAGGGGGGTTGTTTTTGTGACTTTTGCTACATTCTATTTTTTTGTATTGTTATTAATGTATTGCTTTGTAGGGGGGGGGGGGGTTGTTTTTCCTGTTTATTTTTGTACTCTGTTTATTTTATTGTTGGGAGAAAATGTGTAGTTGAAAAATTTGAATACAAATTATTTTGTTAAAAACGTGTTCAAAAATAAACATTGTTTTGCTTTAAAAAATACATTTTCCATTTCTGCTGTACCACACCTGTAGAGTGGGCCCTGTGCTTCCCCATGCCAGAATTTATTGAAACTCGTGGGTCAGATGAACTCTATAATACATTTTGGGGATCTCTGAACCCTAGCCCATAACAATATTGTGGCAGATGACAGGACAGGAAACGCAAGTCCCGAGTGACGGTCCATATCCACGAGACACACAGCTGGAGTGTCAATGAATCGTCTCCACTTCGCTGGCTGGGCGTAGCTGCAACAACGCTTCCCTGAACACTGTAACTTTCCAGGCTCCTCTTGATTGGCAGCCCGCCCACAAACAATGAAGTCCCCCAACAATGGCAATAGTGTGTAACATCTGCAAAGGTGCATTTCATTCTCCGTCCAATTCCGTAACCTGCAACAACAACTTCAGGAAAGAAAAGTCTAAAGACAGATGCGAAAACATCCTCTCAGATATTTCCCGCCAACTCACACAGCATCATGACTTGGAAATCTATCCGCATTCCTGCACACGTCCTGCCACTCCCTCTCTATGACACTGCAAGAGAAAGGAGACCACACGAATTCAGCCTTTCTGCAGGCACAGCAACACATCTCGGCCAAAGACAGTAAAGAATGGCGAATGAATGCTGACCATGGCAGCAACAGCCACATCCCATGAATGAATGAGTAACATAATATGTGAGCCTCACAAACAGAACAAATCGAAAACCTATCTGGGCACTCACTGTGATTGGAGACAACAGCCCTGATGTTTAATGGGGCATTACTGGTAACAGCCTCCCCGAACAGGCGCCGGAATGTGGTGACTAGGGGCTTTTCACAGTAACTTCTTTGAAGCCTACTCATGACAATAAGCGCCTATCATTTTCATTTTCATACTGCCGATTGACTTAGTATTAGGCTTCCAATCCCTCCTTCCCCTAAATCCTTGGCAAAGCACTTTGTAACATTTCTTCACAGCATCTTTCAAACTCAACCAATCTCCCCATCTATGTTTCCGCTCCAATTCCTCCAGCTCTGTCAATGAATGTAACATCATCCAGCCCCAGTATTTTTTGTTATAAGATCATAAGACAGCAGAGCAGGATTAGGCCATTCCTCCCGTTGCTTCTGCCCCACCAATCAATCATGGCTGATAGGTTTTTTATCCCTATTCTCCTGTCATTGCATAAGGGTAATCCCCTGGGCAGCACGGTAGCATTGTGTTTAGCACACTTGCTTCACATATCCAGGGTCCCAAGTTCGATTCCATACATGGGTCACTGTCTGTGCGGTGTCTGTACATTCTCCCCGTGTGTGCGTGGGTTTCCACGGGGTGCTCCAGTTTCCTCCCACAGTCAGAAAATCTGCAGGTTAGGTGGATTGGCCATGCTAAATTGCTATAAGTGCCCAAAATTGCCCTTAGTGTTGGTTGGGATACTGGGTTATGGGGATAGGGTGGAAGTGTGGGGTTGGCTAGGCTGCTCTTTCCATGTGCCGGTGCGGACTCAATGGGCCGAATGGCCTCATTCTGCACTGTGAATTCTATGATTATCTATGAATATCCCTTATGAATTAATAGTCTATCTATTTCTGTGTTAATGACACTCAGTAATTTGGCCTCCACAAACCTCTGCGGTAAAGAGTTCCACAGATTCATCCTTTGGCTGAAGACATTCTTCGTTGTCTCTGTTTTAAAGGATCGTCACTTTAGTCTGAGATGTTGTCCTCTGGTTGTAGATTTTCCTACGAGGGGAAACATTCTCTCCACGTCCACTTTATCCAGGCCTTGCAGTATCATGTAGGTTTCAGTGAAATCCCCCTCGTCCGTCTCAACTCCAATTAGCACAGAATACGAGTCCTCACCTGCTACTCATATGACAAGTCCTTTATTCAGGTGATCATTCTTGTGTCCCTCTTCTGCATCATTTCCAAGGCATATACTTATATCCTGAGATACCGGGACAAAAATGCTCACAAAAATCAAAATGAGGGCTCACAGCCTGAAACAACCACAGAAGTGCACCCGTGCTCTTATATTCTAGCCCTCTTGATATAAATGCTAAAATTTAATTTGCCTTCTGAACTGCCGACTGAACCTGTTCATTAACCTTAAGATAATCGTGAACAAGATCTCCCAAGTCCCTTTGTGCTTCTGATTTCCTCAGAGTTTCCCCATTTAGAAAATAGTCTGTGACTTCATTCTTCCTTCCAAAGTGCATAACCTCACACTTCTCCACATTGTCTTCTGGCTACCACAACTTTGTCCAATTTCCTAGTCTGCCCAAGTCTTTCTGTAACACCTCATCGAATATTACCTGCCCCCTCTAGGGCAGCACGGTAGCATGGTGGTTAGCATAAATGCTTCATAGCTCCAGGGTCACAGGTTCGATTCCCGGCTGGGTCACTGTCTGTATGGAGTCTGCACGTCCTCCCCGTGTGTGTGTGGGTTTCCTCCGGGTGCTCCGGTTTCCTCCCACAGTCCAAAGATGTGCGGGTTAGGTGGATTGGCCATGCTAAATTGCCCATAGTGTCCTAAAAAAGTATGGTTAAGTGGGGGGTTGTTGGGTTACGGGTATAGGGTGGATACGTGGGCTTGAGTAGGGCACAACATCGAGGGCCGAAGGGGTTGTACTGTTCTATGTTATATATCTTTGCAGTATCTGCAAACTGAGCAACAGTGCCTTCCGTTCCTTCTTCCAGATCATTAATGTATATTGTGAAAATTCGTGGTCTCAGCAAAGACCTCTGAGGCACAGGCTGCCACCCATATAATGTCCCCATTGGCCTTCTGCCAGTCAACCAACGCTCAAGCCATGCCACCATCGTCTCCTTAATACCATGGCCTCTTAACGTTTTCAACAATCTCCTATGCGGCGCATTGTTAAACATCTTCTGAAAATCTAAATAAACCACGTTCGCTGGTTCTCCTTTGTGTAACTGTCTTGATACCGCCTCAAATAATTCTGCCTCATTTATCAGATATGATCTCCCTCTGACGAAGCCATGCTGACTCAGTCCTATTTTAACATGCGCTTCGAAGTACTCAACAACCATATCTCTAGAGATGGGCTATAAAACATGTCCCAGGTTATAATTTCCCGTCTTCAGCCTCTCTTTCTTATTTGTCTTTAATACATTTAGAGTATGCAATTCTTTAAATCCATGTTATCGGCAATTTAGCGTGGCAATCCGCCCATCCTGCATACCTTTTAGAGTACGCAATTCTTTAAATCCATGTTATCAGCAATTTCGCGTGGCCAATCCGCCCATCCTGCATAACTTTTCGGGTCGTGGGAGTGAGACCTACGCAGATACTGGAGAGAATGCGCAAACTGCACATTAATGACCAGGTGCTGGGATCAAACGCGGGTCCTCGGTGCAGCGAGGAAGTAGTGCTAACCACGGCGCCACTCTGCAGCCTCCTCCCTCACTTCCTTACAGCGGTGTTACGTCATCCATTTTCTAGTCCTCTAGGAAACCGCTCTGCCGCTAATGATTCATGATAGATCATCACCACTGCCTCAACAATCTCCTTAAAGACCTTCTAATCCTGGAGTATTGTGCATTCTGTCCAGGTCTTTGGTTCCCCTGCATCCCTTTCATTTTCTCCAGGACCATCGCCTTCGTGATGGTCACTGCACTCACCTCTGCTCTGATTCTCAAGAACTTTTAGTATCCCAGTGGTCTGTTCCACTGTGAACGCTGATGACAAGTGCCAATTAAGTTCCTTTGCCATTTCTTTGTTTCCTATTATTACTTCTCCAGCCTTATTTAGCTCAGAAGGGCTGTTTAGCTCACAGGATTAATAGCTGGCTTTGAAAGCAAACCAAAGCAAGCACGGTTCGATTCCCATAACAGTCTCCCCGAACCGGCTCCGGAATGTGGCGACTAGAGCCTTTTCACAATAACATCATTTGAAGCCTACTCGTGACAATAAGCGTTTTTCATTTCATTATTTTCCAGTGTCCATTATTCCTTCTCTTACCATTTATATATTGAAATGAAGCTCTTGCTTCTTTTATATTACTCACTGCATTACACTCATACTTCATATGTCCTTCCCTTATTCTTTTTCCAGTTGTCCTCTGCTCGCTTGTAAATATTTCCCAATCATTGGGCTTCCCACTAATCCTCGCCACTTCTATGTTTTTTTTTGCTTTTATGTTTCCTCCTTGGGATTAATTTATTTTGCTCTTCCCGAATAGCCACCCCAAAAAGGTCCTGCCATTGCTCTCCCACTTTCACACCTGCTCAATTGTCCTTCGTACGAACTCTTGCCAACTCCTCCCTCACGTATTTGCAGTTACCTTTTTCAAATGTAAAACCGTTGCATCTGACTCCAGCTTCTGGAATGTGGCATCACATGGCTGTACAACATTTACTGCCATCTATAATGTCCTGTGAGAATCCAGTGGTGCACTGTGGTCCTGAAACTCTGCAGTCGTTTTGGTGTAGGTACATGCACAGTGCAGATAGGACGGGATATCCGCAGACTTGACACAGTGACATGTCACGAATAGTGACATATTTCCCTGATAAGATGATGAACGGGGTATGGTTGAAGATTGGAAGGAGAGGGAGGTACAAGGGAAAGGGGAGATAGTGAAGAATTGAACGGATGAGAAAAGAGGGAATGAGGAGGAGGAAAGAGAGTGGCGTATGGAGATGTGGAAGAGGATGCAGAGGGAGTGAGGAAGGTAATGATAGCATTGGAGGGAGGAAGGATAGAAAGGGGTCGGGAGGAAGGGGGGTTTGGACATGCCGATTGGCAATGGTAGAAACACGAAGAGCGAAAGGAGCATCTGCTGAAGAGCAGTACCCCGGAGTATATGGGGCGGGTAATTGATTTGCTCCTCGCCGGACAGAGATTTTGCACTGGTTGCATAATTCAAATGTACGTTAGCTCTGAGTCACCTAGGTGCACAGGCATGCTAACACGAGTGGCCTTGATGGAGACAATAGCACCAATTTACAGAGACTCAGTTTACTGTCGGACACTGGTTGCATAGATAGTTTGCTGCAGGTCACTATTTAAGGCAAATGCGGTTTTATTTTGCAGTGCACTGTTTCAATTGACTTTTTACTGTTATGCACTAATTAAGTTCGCTCTTTATTGTTGGACAGTGTTTTACCAGACATTTTACTGGAGAGCTTTGTTAAAATAGACTGTTTAATGTAGGGTACTGCTTAAATAGACGGTTTAATGCACAGCACTGTTTAAATCGACAGTTTCTTGCAGTGCTTTGTTTAAATAGACTGTATACTGTAGGGCACTGTTTAAATAGACTGTTTACTGCAGGTCACTGTTTAAAATTTAAATAGACTGTTTTCTGTAGGGCACTGTTTAAATAGACTGTTTACTGCAGGGCACTGTTTAAATAGACTATTTACTGCAGGTCACTGTTTAAAATTTAAATAGACTGTTTACTGTAGGGCACTGTTTAAATAGACTGTTTACTGTAGGGCACTGATAAATAGACTGCTTACTGTAGGGCACTGTTTAAATAGACTTTACTTTCGGTCACTGTTTAAATAGACTGTTTACTGTAGGTCAATATTTAAATAGACTGTTTACTGTAGGGCATTGTTTAAATGGACTGTTTACTGTAGGGCACTGTTTAAATAGACTGTTTACTGTTGGCCACTGTTTACTGGAGGGCACTGTTTAAATAGACTGTTTACTGTAGGGCACTGTTTAAATTGACTGTTTACTGTTGGGTACTGTTTACTGGAGGGCACTGTTTAAATAGACTGTTTACTGTCGGACACTGTTTAAATAGACTGTTTACTGTAGGTTATTGTTTAAATAGACTGTTTACTGTAGGGCACTGTTTAAATAGACTGTTTACTGTAGGGCACTGTTTAAACAGACTGTTTACTGTAGGTCACTGTTTAAAAAGACTGTTTACTGTAGGGCACTGTTTAAATAGACTGTTTACTGTAGCGCACTGTTTAAATAGACTGTATACTTTAGGGCACTGTTTAAATACACTGTTTTCTGTAGGCTACTGTTTAAATATCCTGTTTAATGCACGGCACTGTTTAAATAAACTGTTTAATACAGGGCTTTGTTTAAATAGACTGTATTATGTAGGGCACTGTTTAAATAGACTGTTTACTGTAGGGCACTGTTGAAATAGTCTGTTTACTGTAGGGCACTGTTTAAATAGACGGCTGACTGCAGGGCACTGTTTAAATAGACTTTACTTTAGGTCACTGTTTAAATAGACTGTTTACTGTAGGTCAATATTTAAATAGACTGTTTACTGTAGGGCATTGTTTAAATAGACTGTTTCCTGTAGGGCACTGTTTAAATAGACTGTTTACTGTTGGGCATTGTTTACTGGAGGGCACTGTTTAAATAGACTGTTTACTGTAGGGCACTGTTTAAATAGACTTTACTGTTGGGCACTGTTTACTGGAGGGCACTGTTTAAATAGACTGTTTACTGTAGGGCACTGTTTAAATAGACTGTTTACTGTAGGTCACTGTTTCAATAGACTGTTTACTGTCGGGCACTGTTTAAATAGACTGTTTACTGTAGGGCACTGTTTAAATAGACTGTTTACTGTAGGTCACTGTTTAAATAGACTGTTTACTGTAGGGCACTATTTAAATAGACTGTTTACTGTCGGGCACTGTTTAAATAGACTGTTCAATGCAGTGATTTGTTTAAATAGACTGTATACTGTATGCACTGTTTAAATAGAGTGTTTACTGTAGCGCACTGTTTAAATAGACTGTATACTTTAGGGCGCTGTTTAAATACACTGTTTTCTCTAGGGTACTGTTTAAATAGACTGTTTACTGTAGGTCACTGTTTAAATAGACTGTATACTTTAGGGCACTGTTTAAATACACTGTTTTCTCTAGGGTACTGTTTAAATATCCTGTTTAATGCACGGCACTGTTTAAATTGATTGTTTAATGCTGTGCTTTGTTTAAATAGACTGTATACTGTAGGCAATGTTTAAATAGACTGTTTACTGTAGGACACCGTTGAAATAGAAATTTACTGTCGCGCACTGTTTATTTGTGCAGTGTCCTACAGGAAACAGTCTACTTAAACAGCGCCCTAAAGTAAACAATCTATTTAAACTGTGCTACAGTAAACAATATATTTAAACAGTATTGTACAGTAAACAGTCTATTTAATCAGTGCCCTACAGTAAACAGTGCATTTAAACCGTGCCCTACAGTAAACAGTCTATTTAATCAGTGTCCTACAGTAAACAGTATATTTAAACAGCGCCCTACAGTAAACAGTCTATTAAAACAGTGCCCTACAGTAAACAGTCTTTTTAGACAGCGCCCTGCACTAAACAGTCTATTAAAACAGTGCCATACAGTAAACAGTCTATTTAGACAGTGCCCCGCAGTAAACAGTATATTTAGACAATGCCCAACACAAACAGTCTATTTAAACAGTGTCCGACAGTAAACAGTCTATCTAAACTGTGCCCTGCAGTAAACTGTCTATTTAAACAGTGTTGTATAGTAAACCGTCTGTTGAAACAGTGCCCTACAGTTAACGGTCTATTTAAACATTGCTCTACAGTAAACAGTCTAGTTAAACAGTGCCCCACAGTAAACTGTCAATTTAAACAGTGCCCTACAGTAAACAGTCTATTTCAACAGTGCCCTACAGTAAACAGTCTATTTAAACAGTGCCCTACAGTAAACAGTCTATTTAAACAGTGCCCCACAGTAAACAGTCTATTTAAACAGTGCCCCACAGTAAACAGTCTATTCAAACAGTACCCTCCAGTAAACAGTCTATTTAAACAGTGCCCTAAAGTAAACGGTCTATTTAAACAGTGCCCTACAGTAAACGGTCTATTTAAAAAGTGCCCTACATCAAACGGTCAATTTAAACAGTGCCCTACAGTAAACATTGTATTTAAACAGTGCCCTACACTAAACGGTCTACTGAAACAGTGCCCTGCAGTAAGCAGTCTATTTGAACAGTGCCCTACAGTAAACAGTCTATTTAAACTGCGGCCCACAGTAAACAGTATATTTGAACAGCTCCCTAAAGTAAAAAGAATATCAAACTGCGCTCCAGTAAAAAGTTAAAAAGTGCCCTACAGTAAACAGTAATTAAACAGTGCCCGACAGTAAACAGTCTATCCAAACAGTGCCCGACAGTAAACAGTCTATCTAAACAGTGCCCTACAGTAAACAGCCTATTTAAACAGTGCCCTACAGTAAACAGTATATATAAACAGCGCCCTACAGTAAACAGTCTATTTAGACAGCGCCCTGCTCTAAACAGTCTATTAAAACAGTGCCATACAGTAAACAGTCTATTTAGACAGTGCCCCGCAGTAAACAGTATATTTAGACAATGCCCAACAGTAAACAGTCTATTTAAACAGTGTCCGACAGTAAACAGTCTATCTAAACTGTGCCCTGCAGTAAACTGTCTATTTAAACAATGTTGTATAGTAAACCGTCTGTTGAAACAGTGCCCTACAGTTAACGGTCTATTTAAACATTGCTCTACAGTAAACAGTCTAGTTAAACAGTGCCCCACAGTAAACTGTCAATTTAAACAGTGCCCTACAGTAAACAGTCTATTTAAACAGTGCCCTACAGTAAACAGTCTATTTAAACAGTGCCCTACAGTAAACAGTCTATTTAAACAGTGTCCCACAGTAAACAGTCTATTCAAACAGCACCCTCCAGTAAACAGTCTATTTAAACAGTGCCCTACAGTAAACGGTCTATTTAAACAGTGCCCTACAGTAAACAGTCTATTTAAACAGTGCCCCACAGTAAACAGTCTATTCAAACAGCACCCTCCAGTAAACAGTCTATTTAAACAGTGCCCTACATCAAACGGTCAATTTAAACATTGCCCTACAGTAAACAGTCTATTTAAACAGTGCCCCACAGTAAACAGTCTATTCAAACAGCACCCTCCAGTAAACAGTCTATTTAAACAGTGCTCTACATCAAACGGTCAATTTAAACAGTTCCCTACAATAAACATTGTATTTGAACAGTGCCCTACAGTAAACGGTCTATTTAAACAGTGCCCTACAGTAAACAATCTATTTAAACAGTGCCCTACACTAAACGGTCTACTGAAACAGTGCCCTGCAGTGAGCAGTCTATTTGAACAGTGCCCTACAGTAAACAGTCTATTTAAACTGCGGCCCACAGTAAACAGTATATTTAAACAGCTCCCTAAAGTAAAAAGAATATCAAACTGCGCTCCAGTAAATAGCATTGTTAAAAAGTGCCCTACAGTAAACAGTAATTAAACAGTGCCCGACAGTAAACAGTCTATCCAAACAGTGCCCGACAGTAAACAGTCTATCTAAACAGTGCCCTACAGTAAACTGTCTATTTAAACAGTGTTGTACACTAAACAGTCTTTTGAATCAGTGCCCTACATTAACAGTCTATTGAAAGTGCCCTTCTGTATAGATTCTATTCTATGACTAGAATAGTCATATGTTTGGCATCTATGAAATTTAAAATTTAGCCATGCTCAGCCTCTGAGACGTTTAAACGTTCGACATGCTCGGCGTATAAGATTTCTAAAATTTAGCCATGCTCTGCCAGTAAGATGTTTAAAATATAGCTATGCTCGGCCTATAACATGTTTAACAGTTAGCCATACTTTGGCTGGAAAATGTTAAAAAGTTTGACATTATTGTCTTCAAGAAGCTGACAACTTAGCCATGCTCGGCCTCTAAGACTTTTGAAATGTACCCATACTCAGCCTGGGCCTTGGGGATGGTTAAACTTTAACCATTCTTGGCCTGTTAGATGTTTAAAATTTACACATGCTCGACCTCTAAGATGTTTGAAATTTAGCCATGCTTGGCCTCGAAGATGTTAAAAATTTAGACACGCTCGATTTCAATGCTGTTGAAAGTTTAGCCATCATCGGCCTCGAAGACAGTTAAAATTGAGCCATCCTAGGCCTCTAAGGTATTTTCGATTTAGCCGTGCTCGGCCTAGTAAATGTTTATAATTTAGACGTGCACGGACTCAAAGATCGTCAAAATGCAGCCATCCTCGGCAGCTAAGACGTTTAAATTTTGCCATTCTCGGCCTCTAAGGCGTTTCAAATTTCGCCTTAGCCTTGAAGGTGGAAAATTGAGCAATGCCCAACCTCGAAGATGTTGAAATTTTTGCCATCCTCGGTGTCCAAATTTTTAAAAAATTTATCCATTTTTTGACTCGAACATGTTAAACATTTAGCCGTGCACGGCCTTGGAGATGGTTAAAATTTAGCCCTTCTCGGCCTCTAAGATGTTTAAAAGTTAGCCAAGCTCGGCCTACACGCAGTTTAAAATTTAGCCATGCTTGGCCTCGAAGATCTTTAAAATTTAGACACGCTCGATTTCAAAGTTGTTGAAAATTTAACCATCCTCGGCCTCTGAGATGTTTAAAATTTGGCAATGCTCGGCATTGTAAAAATTTAAAATTTAGTCACGTCCGGCCTAAAAGATGGTCAAAATCTAGCCATCCTCGGCGACTAAGACGTTTAAATTTAGCTACGCTCGACCTGTAAGATGTTTAAAATTTAGCCATGTTCGGCCTCGAAGCTGCTGAATATTTAGCCATCCTCGGCCTCGAAAACACTGAAAATGTAGCCAAGCTCGGCCTCAGGGACATTTATAATTTAGCCATCTCGGCCTCTATGGCATTTCAAATCTCGCCATGCTTGTCCATGAAGTTGGTAAAATTTAGCCATGCTCGGCCTCAAAGCTGTTGAAGATTTTGCCATGCTCGGCCTCGACGATGTTGAGAATATAGGCATGGTAGGTCTCGAAGATGTTGAAAATGTAGCCATACCCGGCGTTGAAGATGTTGAAAATTTAGCCATGCTCTGTCTCGAAGATATTGAAAATTTACCCATGCTCGGCGTCAAAGGTGTTTAAAAATTAGCCCATGCTCGGCCTCTAAGCAATTTAAAATTTAGCAATGCTTAGCCTCTAGGACGTTTCAAATTTCATCCTGCATTGGCTTGAAAATGGTAAAAGTTAGCAATGACCAAAGTCGAAGTTGTTAAAAGTTTTGCCATGATCTGCCTCAGACTTGTTGAAAATTTAGCCATGCTCTGCCTCGAAGATGCACATTTAGCCATGCTCGGCCTCAAAGATTTTTAAAATTTACACATGATTAGCCTCGAAGGTGTTTAAAATTTAGTTATGATCTGTATCAACGATGTTTAAACATTTTTCCTCCTCGGCCAAGAATATGTTTAAAATGTAGCCAGACTCGGCCTCAAAGAGATTAAAAATTTGTCCATGCTTGACCTCCTCGGCCTCTGAGACGTTTCAAATGTCTTCATGTTTGGCATTGAAGATGATAAAATTTGGCAATACACAGCATTGAAGATGTTGAAAATTGAGCCACGCTCGGTTTCTGAGACATTTACAATTTAACCATCCTCGGCCTCTGAGACTTTTCAAATTGCGCCATGCTTGGCCTTGAAGATGGTAAAATTTAGCAAGGCCCAACGTCGAAGATGTTGAAAATTTATGCAACTTCGGTCTTGCAGATATTTCAAATTTATCCATGCTCGGCATCGATGTTCAATATTTTCCCATGCTTGGCCTAGAACAAAGAAAAAATAAAATTACAGCACAGGAACAGGCCCTGCGTCCCTCCCAGCCTGCGCCGATCCAGATCCTTTATCTAAACCTTTCTCCTATTTTCCAAGGTCTACTTCCCTCTGTTCCCACCCGTTCATATACCCGTCTAGATGCCTCTTGAATGATGCTATCGTGCCCGCCTCTACCACCTCCGCTGGTAAAGCATTCCAGGCACCCACCACCCTCTGCGTTAAAAACTTTCCGCGCACATTTCCCTTAAACTTCCCCCTCTCACTTTAAAATCGTGACCCTTGTAACTGACACCCCCACTCTTGTAAAAAGCGTGTTGCTGTCCACCCTGTCCATACCTCTCATAATTTTGTAGACCTCAATCTGGTCCCCACTCAACCTCCGTCTTTCCAACGAAAACAATCCTAATATACTCAACCTTTCTTCATAGCTAGCACCCTCCATACCAGGCAACATCCTGGTGAACCACCTCTGTACCCTCTCCAAAACATCCACACCTTTCTGGTGATGTGACGACCAGAACTGCACGCAGTATTCCAAATGTGGCCGAACCAAAGCCCGATACAACTGTAACATGACCTGCCGACTCTTGTACTCAATTCCCCGACCGATGAAGTCAAGCTTGCTGTATGCCGTCTTGACTACGCTATCAACCTGCGTTGCCACCTTCAGGGTACAATGGACCTGAACTCCCAGATCTCTCTGAACATCAATTTTCCCCAGGACCCTTCCATTGACCATATGGTCCGCTCTTGAATTTGATCTTCCAAAATGCATCATCTGTATTTGCCGGGATTGAACTCCATCTGCCATTTCTCTGCCCAACTCTCCAATCTATCTATATTGTGTTGTATTCTCTGACAGTTGTCCTTGCTATCTGCAACTCCACCAATCTTTGTATCATCTGCAAACTTGCTAATCGGACCACCTATAATTTCCTCCAGGTCATTTATGTAGATCACAAACAACAGTCGTCCGAGCACGGATCCCTGTGGAACACCGCTAGTCACCCTTCTCTATTTTGAGCCACTCCCTTCCACCACTACTTTCTGTCTCCTGTTACCCAGCCAGTTCTTTATCCATCTAGCTAGGACTCCCTGAACCCCATACGGCTTCTCTTTTTCCATCATCCTGTCATGGGAAACCTTATCAAACGACATACTAAAGTTCATGTATACTGACATCTACAGTCCTTCCCTCATCAATTAATTTTGTCACTTCCTCAAATAATTCTATTAGGTTTGTAAGGCATGGCCTTCCCTGCTGCCTATCACTGATAAATCTATTTTCTTCCATATGTGAATTGATCCTATCCCTCTGTATCTTCTCCAACAGTTTGCCTACCACTGACGTCAAGCTCACAGGTCTATAATTCCCTGGATTTTCCCTGCTACCTTCTTAAACTGAAGATGTTTCAATTTTAGACACGCTCGATTTCAAAGATGTTGGAAATATAACCATCCACGGACTCGAAGACGGTTAAAATTTAGATATCCTCGGCCTCTGAGGCTTTTCAAATATCGCCACACTTGGCCTTGAAGATGGTAAAATTTAGCAATGCCCAACGTCGAAGATGGTGAAAATTTAGCCTTGCTCGGCCCTGGAGATGGTTAAAATTTATCCATCCTCGGTGTCGCATATGTTTAAAACTGAGCCATGCGCGGCCTCTAAGATGCTGAAAATTTAGTCATGCTTGGTCTCGAAGACGTCGAACATTTTGCAATGCTTGACCTCCAAAATGTCGAAAATTTAGTAATGCTTCTTTTTAAAGCTGTTGAAAATGTAACATTCCTTGGCATCGATCATGTTCAAAATTGAACCATCCTCGCCGGTTCAAGTTTCGCCATGCTTGGCCTTGAAGATTGTAAAATTGAACAATACCCAACCTCGACGATGTTGAAAATTTAGCCATGCTTGGTCTCGAGGACATTGAAAATTTAACCATGCTCGGATACGAAGATATTGAAAATTAGCCATGATCTGCCTCAACGATGTTGAATTTTTTTTCATTCTCGGCCTAGAAGATGTTTAAAATGTCGCCATTCTCAGCCTCGAAGACAGTTAAAATTTAGCCATCCTCTGCGTCTGAGATATCGGCCGTGAAGATGGTTAAAAGTGAGCAATGCTCAGCATCGAAGATGTTTAAAATTTAGCCACCATCGGCCTCTGAGACGGTTAAAATTTCATCATGCTTGGCCTTGAAGATAGTAAAATTTAGCAATTCCCAACCTCGAAGATGTTGAAAATTTAGCCATCCTCAGCGTCTGAGTCATTGAAAATTAGGCCATATGAAGATAGTTAAAATTTAGCAAAGCTCAGCCTCAAAAAGGTTCAAAATAGAGCCACGCTCGGTCTCTGAGACATTTAAAATTTAGCCCTCCTCGGCCTCTGAGACGTTTCAAATTTCTTCATGCTTGGCCTTGAAGACGGTAAAATTTAGCAATGCTCAGTATCGAAGATGTTGAAAATTGAGCCACGCTCGGTCTCTGAGACATTTAAAAAATAGCCATCTTCGGCCTCTGAGACTTTTCAAATTGCGCCAGGCTTGGCCCTGAAGATGGTAAAATTTAGCAAGGCCCAATCACAAAGATGTTGAAAATTTAGCCAACCTCGCCTCGCAGATGTTTCAAATTTAGCCATGCTCGGCCTCAAAGATGTTTAACATTTAGAGACACTCGATTTCAAAGTTTTTTTTTCTTTTTTTAAAATAAATTTAGATTACCCAATTATTTTTTCCAATTAAGGGGCAATTTAGTGTGGCCAACCCACCAACTCTGCACATTTTTTGGTTGTGGGGGCAAAACCCACGCAGACATGGGGAGAACGTGCAAACTCCACACGGACAGTGACCCAGCGCCGGGATCGAACCTGGGGCCTCAGCGCAGTGAGGCGGTTGTGCTAACCACTAGGCCACCGTGCTGCCCTCTCGATTTCAAAATTGTTGAATATTTGGCTATCCTTGGCTTCTAAGACTTTTAAATTCTCCATGCTCGGCCCCGGAGATGGTTAAAATTTAGCCATCCTCGGCATCGAAGATGTTTAAAATTTAGCCAGGCACGGCCTCTAAGACGTTTAAAAGTTAGTCATGCGCAGCCACTAGGATGTTGAAAGTTGAGCCGTGCTTGGACTCGAAGACGTTGAATATTTTGCCATTCTCAGCCTCGAAGATGTAAAAAATTTAGACACGCTCGATTTCAGAGCTGTTGAAAATTTAACCTTCCTCGGCCTCGAGCAAGGTTAAAATTGAGCCATCCTCGGCCTCGAAGATGTTTAAAAGTTCGCCATGCTTGGCCTTGAAGATGGTGAAATTTAGAAATACCCAACATCGAAGATGTTGAAAATTTAGCCATGCTCGGCCATGAAGATATTGAAAATGTAGCCATGCGTAGCCTCGAAGATGTTTAACATTTTCCCGTGCTCGGCCTAAAGGTGTTTACAATTTAGCCATCCTCGGCCTCGAAGCCATTGAAAATTTAGCCATTCTTGGCCTCTGAGACATAAAAAATTTAGCCATCCTCGGCCTTTCAGATGGTTAAAATTACGCCATGCTCCGCCATGAAGATGGTTAAAATTTAGCAATGCTCGGCATCGAAGATACTGAAAATTGAGATGCGCTCAGCCTCTGAGACATTTAAAATTGAGCCATCATCGGTCTCTAAGACGTTTAATATTTACCATTCTCGGCCTTGAAGATGTTAAAAATTAGCCGTTTTTGGACAAAACATGGTCAAGCTTTATCCATCCTCGACCATTAGGACCTTTAAATTTAGCCATGCTTGGCCTCAAAGATGTTAAAACTTTAGACCATGCACTGACTCCAAACATTTGAAATTTTGCAATGCTCAGCCTCGAAGATTTTGAAAATTGAGTCACGCTCGGCCTCTGAGATATTTAAAATTTAGCCATCCTCAGGCCTATCAGATCTTTAATATTTTGCCATGCTCGTTCTTCAAGATGGTAAAATTCAGCTGTGTTCGGACTCAAAGATGGTCAAATTTGAGCCATCCTCGAGCCCGAAGACCATTATATTTAGACATGCTCGGCCTCTAAGACATTTAAAATTGAGCCATATGCTGCTCGAAGACGGTTAAAATTTCGCCATGTTTGTCCTTGGAGATGGTAAAATTTAGCAATACCCAACCTCGAAGATGTTGAAACTTTAGCCCATGCTCGGCCATTAAGACATTTAAAATTTAACCATCCTCGGACTCGAAGACGTTTAAAATGCAGCCATCCGCGGCCTCTAAGATGTTTAAGATTTTTCCATGGTCGTCCTCAAAGATGTTTAAAATTTCGCCATGCAGAGCCTTGAAGATGGTAGAGTTTAGCAATGCCCAACCTCGAAGATGTCGACAATTTAGCCATGCTCGGCCTGGAAGATGTTGAAAATTTAGCCTGCTTGGCTTCGAAGCTAAATCTGCAATGGCTCAGCGGCCAAGAATATCAACATTTTGAACATCTTCCAGGACGAACACGTCTAAATGTTAAAGAACTTAGAGGCCTTTATTGCTAAAATTTAAACGTCTCAGAGCACGAGCTTGTCTAAATTTTAAACATCTTCGAGGGCGAGGATGGCTAAATTTTCAACAGCTTTGAAATTGAGCGTTTATTAGGTTTAAGCATCTTCGAAGCCAAGCATGGCCAAATATTAAATGTCTTCGAGGCTGAGCATGGAGGAAAGTTTTAACATCGTTGAGGTCATGCCTGGCTATATTTTCCACGTCTTCGAGCATGAGCATGGCAACATTTTCAAAATCTTCGAGGTTGCGCATTGTTAAATTTTACCATATTTAAGGGCAAGCATGGAAAAATTTTAAACGCCTTAGAGGCCGAGGATGGCTACATTTTAAACATCTTCGAGACCGAAAATGACTAATTTTCAACCCCTTTGAAATCGAGCGTCTCTGAATTTTAAACATTTTCGATGTTATGGTTAAATGGCTAAATTTTCGCTCTCGCAGAGGCCGAGCATGGGCTAAAGTTTTAACATCTTGAGACCGAACATGACTAAACTTTCAACATTCTTTCTGCTGAGCATGGCTAAATTTTCAATGTCTTCGAGATCGAGCACGTCTAAATTTTCAACATCTACGAGGTTGGGCACTGATGAATTTTACCATCTTCAAGGTACAACATGGCGAAATTTTAAACGTCTTAGAGGCAGAGTATGGCTACATTTTAAATGTCTCAGAGGCCAAGCATGGCTAAATTTAATTTTTAATGTATTCATCAAATTCGAGGATGAGCGTGGCTAAATTTTAAACGTCTTAGAGGCCGAGCATGGCTAAATGTAAAGGTCTTTGGACAAGAGGAACGCTCAATATTGACCATCTTTGATTCCAAACAGGGCTAAGTTTTACAATCTTCAAGATCAATCATGGCAACATTTTTAAAGACTTAGAGGCCGACAATGGCAAAATCTAAACGTCATAAGGATGGCTAAATCTGAACCAACTTTGAGGCCAACCATGACTAAATTTTCAATGCCGTAGAGTCCAATCATGGCCTCATGTTTTAACATCTTAGAGGCCGAGAGTGGCTAAATTTTCAACATCTTTATGTCGAGCATGGCTATATTTTCAACATCTTTGAGGCCAAGCATTTCGCAAAATTTTAAATGTCTCAGAGGCCGAGAATGGCTAAATTTTCAATGTCTAAGAGGCCGAGCATGGCTAAATTTTAAATGTCTCAGAGGCCGAGCATGGCTAAATTCTAATCATCTCCATGGCCGAGCATGGAGATTTTTGGCATCTTCGAGGACGAGGGTGACAAAATTTTAAACGTCTTCGAGGCCGAGGATGGCAATATTTTCAACAGCTTTGAAATTAAACGTGTCTAAATTTTAAACATCTTCAATGCCAAGCATGGAGAAATTTTAAATGTCTTACAGGCCGAGAATGGGCAAAAGTGTTAACATCTTTGAGGCCTAGCATGGCTAAATTTTCAACATCTTCGAGGCCGAGCATGGCAAAATTTTAAACGTCTTAGAGGCCGAGGATGGCTACATTTTAAGTTTCTCAGATGCCGTGCATGGCCAAATTTTCAATATCTTTCCGCCGAGGATGTCTAAATCTTCAACAGCTTCGAGATCGAGCACGCAAAATTTTAAAGATCTCAGAGGCTTAGCTTGGCTCAATTGTAACCATCTCCAAGGCCGAGAATGGATATTTTTAAACGTCTTAGAGGCCGCGGGTGGCTACATTTAAAAAATCATTGATGCGGACGATGGCTAAATTTGCAACAGCTTTGAAATCGAGCGCGTCTAAATTTTAAACAGCTGAGAGGCCGAGCATGGCTCAATTTTAAACGTCTCAGTGGTTGAGTATGGCTAAATTCTAACCATCTCCAAGGCCGACCATGGAGATGTTTAACGTCTTCGACGCCGAGAATGGTTACATTTTAAACGTCTTCAAGGCCGAGCATGGCTAAATTTTCAACATCTTCGAGACCAAGGATGTCTAAATTTTCAACATTTTGGAGTATGGGCATCGCTAAATTTTACCATCTTCAAGGGCACGCATTGGAAAATTTTTAACGTCTTAGAGGCCGCGGATGGCTACTCTTTTTTGTCTCAGAGGTAGTGCATGGCTAAATTTTCAATGTCGTTCAGCCGACGATGTCTAAATCTTCATCAGCTTCGACGCCGAGCATGGTGAAATTTTAAATGTCTCCGTGGCCAAGAATATCAACATTTTAAACATCTTACAGGTCAACTGTGGCTAAATTTTAAATGTCATAGAGTCCGAGCATGGCCTCATGTTTAAACACCTTTGAGGCTGAGCGTAGCTAAACTTTAGACATCTTCTCGTTCGAGAATGAAAAATGTTATACATCATTGAGGAAGATAATGACTAAATGTTAAGCATCTTCGAGGCTGATGAGCCATCAATTGCACGAGAGACAAGTTTCTTTACAAAAGTTAGGCTTTAATCAACTAGAACATAGCCCTGCGGTTGTCTACAGTAAAATGGACGACCACCGGGCGTTTGACTATTTATACCGCGGCAAGGAGGCGTGGTTAACTCAGCCTCTCGACCAATCGGTCGAGAGGCACATGACCGACCAGGGCCAATGGTAAGCCGGTGTTCTGTCCCAATGGCAGAGAGGTATGCAAATCATATCACCACATTCCCCCTTGCAGAGAAAGAAGCCGGGAGGGGGTATCAACGAGGGCCGGGCTGGGGGGGGGGGGGGGTGGGGGGTGGGGGGGGGGGGGGTTGGGGAGGGGGAGGGGAGAGAACTGGTGATATGAGCAGCAGCCGGTAGGAAAAAAAATTCTCTCCCTTCTTTTATCGAATTTGGGGGCTTCCCACTGGCCCACACGATAAGCGATATTAGACAAAGCCCATGGAGTTGTCGAAATTTAGATCGATTCGATCAGTCTTTTCATGGTCCGTGGAGGAGTTGACGTCAGGTCGGCCGATGGTGGTGATTCCGCTGATGTCCTGGGGTCTGGGAGCGATGGTCCTTGAATGGTCTCCGTCACCCGACCTGGCTGTGAAGACGCCATGGATGGGGAAGGGGGAATCTGAGTGGAGCGATGGGGGGAAAAAGCAGGGGGTTTCTGTTGTGGAGGGGTCGAAGGCCGCACGCCGGCGGGTGCCAGGTCCCGGAGGGAGACAGTGTCCTGTCGACCGTTGGGGTACTCCACATACGCATACTGCGGGATAGCGTGGAGTAACTGGACTTGTTCCACCAACGGGTCGGACTTGTGCACCCGCCCATGCTTCCGGAGCAAGATGGGTCCGGGGGTGACCAGCCACGTCGGGAGAGGGGATCCGGAGGATGACTTCCTGGGGAAAACAAGAAGACGTTCATGAGTTGTCTGATTAGTTGCGGTACAGAGGAGAGAGCAGATAGAATGTAGGGCATCGGGGATAACCTCTTGCCATCGGGAAATAGGGAGATCTCTGGACCGGAAGGCCAGTAGTATGGTCTTCCAGATTCTCCCGCTCGACCTGTCCGTTACCCCGGGGGGTAGTCCTGCTAGAGGCAATGCCCCTGTTGAGCAGGAATTGACGCAGCTCGTCGCTCATAAATGAGGATCCCCGATCGCTGTGCATGTAAGCTGGGTAGCCGAACAGAGAGAAGACGGAGAGGAGTGCCTTAATGACGGTCGATGTGATCATGTCGGGTCAGGGAATGGCAAAGTAGAAGTGGGAGAATTCGTCAATTACTGGCAGGCAGTAAATGTTGCGGTTGTTAGAGAGAAGGGGCCCCTTGAAGCCAATGCTGAGACGTCCGAATGGGCGGGATGCTTTGATCAGGTGTGCGCGCTCGGGGCGGTTGTAGTGCGGTTTGCACTCAGCGCAGATGTGGCAGTGTCACTGGTTACTGACCTGACTTCCGCGATGGAGAAAGCCAGGTTGCAGGTCTTAATGAAATGGTAGAGGCGGTTCACCCCTGGATGACAGAGGTCCGCATGGAGGGAGCGGAGGCGGTTTGTCTGCGCGCTGGCGCAGGTACCGCGGGACAGGGCATCAGGAGGCTCATTGAGCTTCCCAGGATGATACAAGATCTCATAGTTGTACGTGGAAACTCGATCGCTCCCGACCTGGAAGGGGAGGGACTCATCGATGGAGCACATCTTGGCCTTTGCAATGTCCACTTTGATGCGGCTAAAGGCCTGACAGGCCTCTGTCGATGGCGGGAAGGTCGTGGTTTGAATGTGGGGACGGGTTTTGTCAGAATAATTGGGAACCCATTGGGCATAGTAAGCGAAGAAAACTAGGCAGTGTTTGAGGGATTTGAGGGTATGGGGGAGAGGGAGTTCCATCAGGGGGCGCATGCGATCGGGGTCGGGGCCTATCGCTCTGTTACGCACTACGTAGCAGAGGATGGCTAGACGGTCGGTGCTAAACATGCACTTATCCTTATTGTATGTGCGGTTAAGGAGTTTTGCGGTTTGGAGAAATTTCCGGAGGTTGGCGTCATGGCCCTGCTGGTCGTGGCCGCAGATGGTGACATTATCGAGATACGGGAAGGTAGCCCGTAATCCGTACTTCTCAATCATTCGGTCCATCTCCCGTTGGGAGACAAAGACCCCATTTGTGACTCCAAATGGAACATTAAGGAAATGGTAGACGCGCCCATCTGCCTCAAACGCGGTGTACTTGCGGTCACTCGCGCGGAGGGGGAGCTGGGGATAAGCGGACTTAAGGTCCACAGTGGAGAAGACTTTGTATTTCGCGATATTATTTACCATGGTGGAAATACGGGGGAGAGGATACGCAATCAGTTGCGTAAACCGGATGATGGTCTGGCTATAGTCGATGACCATCCGTTTTTTCTCCCCAGTCCAGACCACCAGCATTTGGGCTTGCCAGGGACTGTTCCTTCCCTCGATGACCCCTTCCTTGAGCAACCTCTGGACCTCGGACCTGATGAAGGTCCGGTCCTGGGTGCTGTATTGTCTGCTCCGTGTCACGCAATCACGGGTGAGATTAGCAAACAAGGAGGGGGGTCCACTTTGAGGGATGCGAGGCTGCAGACAGTGAGGGGGGTACGGGGCCGCCGAATTGGAAGGTGAAGCTCCGCAGTTTGCACTTGAAGTCCAGTCCTAGGAGTGCCAGTGCGCAAAGGTCAGGGAGGACAAGGGGTTTGTAATTTTTAAAAACCTTCCCTTGGACCGTGAGGTCTGCGTAGCAGCAGCCGGTGATGCGGACGGAGTGTGAACCTGAGGCTAACCCGATTTTGTGTTTTACAGGATGGACAGGAAGCTAGCAGCGTCTTACCGTGGCAGGGTGAACAAAGCTTTCCGTGCACCCGGAGTCCAGCAGACAGCCTGTCTCGTGGCCTTTGATGTGGATCAGCGTTGTTGTGTTGGCGAGCGTGCGTGGTCATGACTGGTTGAGTTGAATGGCCGCGAGCCGTGGAGAAGAACCATTGTCGCCCGAGTAGTAGCTGGCGGTGCCCGCGGGGCCCTCGTGGATTAGGGGGGCGGAGTTAGGGTTGCCGGCGGGCCCACCGGAGCGGCTGAGAGCGGGGCAGCGAGGCGCGCCGGCCAGGCACAGGGGCCCGGGGGCGGCGAGGAGAGAGTTGCGCGGTGCACTGGGAGGTCCCAGAAGGGCCCGGAGGAGAGAGCGAGGCGCGCAGGCTGGACGCAGGGACCTGGGGGCCTGGGGGAGAGATTGGCGTGGTGTACTGGAAGGGCCGGCAAGGGCCCGGAAGGGAGATCCCCGGTCGCTGCGCGGTACAGCAGTGACCGATTTAGCCTGGCAGACATTGGAGAAGTGGCCCTTCTTCCCGCAGCTCTTCCAGAGGGCGGAGCGGGCCGGGCAGCGCGGGCGAGGGTGTTTAGTGAACCCACAGAAATAGCAGCGGGGCCGCGTGTACTTGTCGGGGCGTTCTGCGTCACAGGCCTGATGGAGGTCGGAAGCGGGGGATGGCGGTGGGGAAGCGTGCCAGGAGGCCCAGGGTGGTGCAGCGCGGCTGGGGTCATAGGCACGGCCGTTTAAATCGGCGACCTCCAGGGTGGAGGAGAGAGTCCGTCCCTCAGTTAGGCTGAGGTCGTCTTTCTCCAGTATCCGGTGGCGGATAGCGGCAGACTGCATCCCAGCCACGTAGGCATCTCTAATCAGAAGTTCTATGTGCTCCGTGACTGAAACTTGGACACAGGAGCAATTCCTCCCCAGGAATGGTTGTTGCAGGTTCCGGGGTTTAGGTGCTTTAGTAAGGTCAGAGAAGGGGGCAAAAGAGGGGGAGGTGTGGCGCTGCTAGTCAAGGACAGTATTACGGTGGTAGAAAGGATGCAAGATGGGGACTCTTCTTCCGAGGTAGTATGGGCTGAGGTTAGAAACAGGAAAGGAGAGGTCACCCTGTTGGGAGTTTTCTATAGGCCACCTAATAGTTCTAGAGATGTAGAGGAAAGGATGGCGAAGATGATTCTGGAAAAGAGCGAAAGTAACAGGGTAGTTGTTATGGGAGACTTTAACTTTCCTAATATTGACTGGAAAAGATATAGTTCGAGTACATTGGATGGGTCGTTCTTTGTACAATGTGTGCAGGAGGGTTTTCTGACACAATATGTTGACAGGCCAACAAGAGGTGAGGCCACTTTGGATTTGGTTTTGGGTAATGAACCAGGCCAGGTGTTAGATCTGGAGGTAGGTGAACACTTTGGAGACAGTGACCACAATTCGGTGACCTTTACGTTAGTGATGGAAAGGGATAAGTATACCCCGCAGGCCAAGAGTTATAGCTGGGGGAAGGGCAATTATGATGCCATTAGACATGACTTAGGATGTGTTAGTTGGAGAAGTAGGCTGCAAGGGTTGGGCACACTGGATATGTAGAGCTTGTTCAAGGAACAGCTATTGCATGTTCTTGATAAGTACGTACCAGTCAGGCAGGGAGGAAGGGGTCGAGAGAGGGAACCGTGGTTTACCAAAGAAGTGGAATCTCTTGTTAAGAGGAAGAAGGAGGCCTATGTGAAGATGAGGCGTGAAGTTTCAGTTGGGGCGCTTGATAGTTACAAGGAAGCGAGGAAGGATCTAAAGAGAGAGCTGAGACGAGCAAGGAGGGGACATGAGAAGTCTTTGGCAGGTAGGATCAAGGAAAACCCAAAAGCTTTCTATAGGTATGTCAGGAATAAAAGAATGACTAGGGTAAGAGTAGGGCCAGTCAAGGACAGTGGTGGGAAGTTGTGTGTGGAGGCTGAGGAGATAAGCGAGATACTAAATGAATACTTTTCGTCAGTATTCACTCAAGAAAAAGATAATATTGAGGAGGAGAATGCTGAGACCCAGGCTATTAGAATAGATGGCATTGAGGTGTGTAGGGAAGAAGTGTTGGCAATTCTGGACAAGGTGAAAATAGATAAGTCCCCGGGGCCGGATGGGATTTATCCTAGGATTCTCTGGGAAGCCAGGGAAGAGATTGCTGAGCCTTTGGCTTTGATTTTTAGGTCATCATTGGCTACAGGAATAGTGCCAGAGGACTGGAGGATAGCAAATGTGGTCCCTTTGTTCAAGAAGGGGAGTAGAGATAACCCCGGTAACTATAGGCCGGTGAGCCTAACGTCTGTGGTGGGTAAAGTCTTGGAGAGGATTATAAAAGATACGATTTATAATCATCTAGATAGGAATAATATGATTAGGGATAGTCAGCATGGTTTTGTGAAGGGTAGGTCATGCCTCACAAACCTTATCGAGTTCTTTGAGAAGGTGACTGAACAGGTAGACGAGGGTACAGCAGTTGATGTGGTGTATATGGATTTCAGTAAAGCGTTTGATAAGGTTCCCCACGGTCGGCTATTGCAGAAAATACGGAGGCTGGGGATTGAGGGTGATTTAGAGATGTGGATCAGAAATTGGCTAGTTGAAAGAAGACAGAGAGTGGTAGTTGATGGGAAATGTTCAGAATGGAGTTCAGTTACGAGTGGCGTACCACAAGGATCTGTTCTGGGGCCGTTGCTGTTTGTCATTTTTATAAATGACCTAGAGGAGGGCGCAGAAGGATGGGTGAGTAAATTTGCAGACGACACTAAAGTCGGTGGAGTTGTAGACAGTGCGGAAGGATGTTGCAGGTTACAGAGGGACATAGATAAGCTGCAGAGCTGGGCTGAGAGGTGGCAAATGGAGTTTAATGTGGAGAAGTGTGAGGTGATTCACTTTGGAAAGAATAACAGGAATGCGGAATATTTGGCTAATGGTAAAATTCTTGGTAGTGTGGATGAGCAGAGGGATCTCGGTGTCCATGTACATAGATCCCTGAAAGTTGCCACCCAGGTTGATTGGGTTGTGAAGAAGGCCTATGGTGTGTTGGCCTTTATTGGTAGAGGGATTGAGTTCCGGAGCCATGAGGTCATGATGCAGCTGTACCAAACTCTGGTACGGCCGCATTTGGAGTATTGCGTACAGTTCTGGTCGCCTCATTATAGGAAGGACGTGGAAGCTTTGGAACGGGTGCAGAGGAGATTTACCAGGATGTTGCCTGGTATGGAGGGAAAATCTTATGAGGAAAGGCTGATGGACTTGAGGTTGTTTTCGTTAGAGAGAAGAAGGTTAAGAGGTGACTTAATAGAGGCATACAAAATGATCAGAGGGTTAGATAGGGTGGACAGCGAGAGCCTTCTCCCGCGGATGGAGTTGGCTAGCACGAGGGGACATAGCCTTAAATTGAGGGGTAATAGATATAGGACAGAGGTCAGAGGTGGGTTTTTTACGCAAAGAGTGGTGAGGCCGTGGAATGCCCTACCTGCTACAGTAGTGAACTCGCCAACATTGAGGGCATTTAAAAATTTATTGGATAAGCATATGGATGATAAGGGCATAGTGTAGGTTAGATGGCCTTTAGTTTTTTTTTTTTCCATGTCGGTGCAACATCGAGGGCCGAAGGGCCTGTACTGCGCTGTATCGTTCTATGTTGTTGTGTTGTTAGGACAGTGAGGGCCTCGTAAAATTGCTCTAATGACTCACCGGGGAGCTGTTGTCGGGTAGCCAGCAGACGTCGGGCAAATACTCTGTTGACCTGTTTAAGAAACTGTCCATTCAGTTTAAGCATGGCCGCATCGTAATCTTTTTCCTCCCTGATCATCGCGCAGGCTGCTATGCCCACGCTGGAGTGGAGGATGTGAAGCTTCTGTGCCATGGTGGGGGAGAGGGGATGGTGGGGGTACTGTATGCGGACACCAGGTATCCCTCGAGACATGCCAGCCAATGGTGAAATAATTCTGTAGAGTTCTGAGTTTGCGGGCTGATGCGGAGGCATTCGGGCTTGTTCCGGAGCTCCATCTTCAACATTCTAGCTTATTAAATTGATGAACCATCGATCGAACGCGAGACGAGTCGCTGTACAAATGTAAGGCTTTAATAAGCTAGAACTTAGCCCTGCGGTCGACTTCAGTAAATGGACGACCGCCGGGCGTTCTGATTATTTATACCTCGCTCTGGAGGTGGGGTTAACACAGCCTATCGGCCAATCGGAGAGCCGTCACATGACTGGTCTCAACCAATCAGTCGAGAGGCACATGACCGACCAGGACCAATGGTAAGCCAGGGTTCTGCACCAATGGCAGACAGTTATGCGAATCATACCACCACACTCTGTATCTAACCCCGTGCTGTACCTTTCCTGGGAGTGTTTGATGGGGACAGTGCAGAGGGAGCTTTACTCTGTATCTAACCCCGTGCTATACCTGTCCTGGGAGTGTGTGATGGGGACAGTGCAGAGGGAGCTTTACTCTGCATCTAACCCCGTGCTGTACCTGTCCTGGGAGTGTTTGATGGGGGCAGTGTAGAGGGAGCTTTACTCTGTATCTAACCCCGCGCTGTACCTGTCCTAGGAGTGTTTGATGGGGACAGTGTAGAGGGAGCTTTATTCTGTATCTAACCCCGTACTGTACAAGTCCTGGGAATTTGATGGGGACAGTAGAGAGGGAGCTTTACTCTGTATCTAACCCTGTGCTGTACCTGTCCTGGGAGTGATTGATGGGGACATTGTAGAGGGAGCTTTACTCTCTATATGGAGTGAGTGAGTGAGTGAGTGAGCCATTGTAGGTCAGTTCACGGCGGCCAAATTAGGTCACTTCAAGGTGGCCATTTTGTGTCAGTTCACAGCGGCAATCTTTTGTCAGTTCATGGTGGCCATTTTAGGTCTGTTCATGGTGGTCATTTTGTGTCAGTTCAAGGTGGCCATTTTATGTCAGTTCATGGTGACCATTTTATGTCACTTCATGGCAGCCATTTTGTGTCAGTTCACGGCGGCCATTTTATGACAGTTCAAAGCGGCCATTTTATGACAGTTCACGGATCGGCCCTTGTGTCCTCAGTGCCTTTGGCAGCTGTGCTAACCACTGTGCCCCGTGCCACCAACACTGTGACAATTCTGTCAGTTGTACAGGTTGGTGTAAAATAAACTGAAGGAAAGAGTGGTATTTAAACAGTGAGATGTTGGGATATGTGGAGGGACAACCGGATCGAGGTGGCCTCGTAAATCAATCAGTGAAAGTGGAGACGCGGGGGGGGTGCAGAAAGCAGTTCAGAAGGCCAATGATATGTTGGCCTTCTGTGCATGGCAGTGTGGACAGTGCACAGTTTCTGTCTCCCTAATTAAGATAGGATATAGTTGGCCGAGAGTGGGAGCAGCGGAGGGCCATCCAGCTGAGAGTGAGGTTGCTCAAATGCCCTGGGAGGAGAGATTGGGTCGATTGGGCAAGGTACTCCTCCGCACACAGCCAGCACTGCCAGTGCCCCCCACCACCGCCACAGCCAGCACTGCCAGTGTCCCCCACCCACAGCCAGCACAGCCAGTGCTCCCTAACACAGCCAGCACAGCCAGCCCCTCCCACAGCCAGCACCGCCAATGCCCTCCCACAGCCAGCACTGCCAGTGGCCCCACCTCCTCCCCCCACAGCCAGCATTGCCAGTGTCCCCCCACAGCCAGCACAGCCAGTGCCCCTCCCACAGCCAGCACTGCCAGTGCTTCTCCCACACAGCCAGCTCTGACAGTGCCCCTCCCACAGCCAGCACTGCTAGTGCTCCTCCCACACAGCCAGCTCTGACAGTGACCCTCCAACAGCCAGCACTGCCAGTGCTTCTCCCACACAGCAACCTCTGCCAGTGCTCCCCCACACAGCCAGCTCTGACAGTGCCCCTCGCACAGCCATCACTGCCAGTGCTTCTCCCACACAGCTAGCTCTGACAGTGCACCCACAGCCAGCACAGCCAGCCCCTCCAACAGCCAGCTCTGCCAGTGCCCCCCCACAGCCAGCTCTGCCAGTGCCCCCCCACAGCCAGCCGAGCCAGTGCCCCTCCCACAGCCAACACAGACAGTGCTCCCTAACACAGCCAACACAGCCAGCCCCTCCCACAGCCAGCACTGCCAGTGCTTCTCCCACACAGCCAGCTCTAACAGTGCCCTTCTCACGGCCAGCACTGCCAGTGCTTCTCATACACACAGCCAGCACTGACAGTGCCCCTCCCACAGCCTGCACTTCCAGTGCGCCCCCACAGCCAGCACTGAAAGTGCTCCCCCCACAGCCAGCACTGCCAGTGCTCTACCACACAGACAGCACTGCCAGTGATACCCCACAGCCACCACTGCCAGTGCTCCCTCACACAGCCAGCACTGTCAGTGATCTCCCACACAGCAAGCACTGCCAGTGCTCTCCCACACAGCCAGCACTGTCAGTGATCACCCACACAGCAAGCACTGCCAGTGCTCCCCCACACAGCCAGCACTGCTAGTGCTGCTCCCACACAGCCAGCAGTGACAGTGCTCCGCCCACAGACAACCCTGCCAGTACACCCCCACAGCAAGCACTGCCAGTGCTCGACCACACAGCCAGCACTGCCAGTGCTAGCCCACACAGCCAGCACTGCCAGTGCTCCCCCATTCAGCCAGTACTGCCAGTGATACCCCCTACAGCCAGCACAGCCAGTGCTCCACAACAGCCAACACTGCCAGTGCTCCTCGCAGCCAGCACTTCCAGTGCCACCCACACATCCAGCACTGCCAGGGCCCACCCACAACCAGCACTGGCAGAGCTCCCCCACACAGCCAGCACTTCCAGTGATACCCCACAGCCAACACTGCCAGTGCTCCCCCCACAGCCACTGGCAGTGTTGGCTGTGGGGTATCACTGGAAGTGCTGGCTGTGTGGTGGAGCACTGTCAGTGCTGGTTGTGGGTGGGCAGTGGCAGTGCTGGATGTTGGGGGACTGGCAGTACTGGCAGTGGAGGGAGCACTGGCAGTACTGGCTGTGGGTTAGGGGCCACTGGCAGTGCTGGCTGTGGGGGGACTGGCAGTGCTGGCAGTGGGGGGAGCACTTGTAGTGCTGGCTATGGAGGGATCACTGGCACTGCTGGCTGTATGGGGGGAGCACTGGGTGCTGGCTGTGGGGGAGCACTGGCAGTGCTGGCTGTGGGGGGAGCACTGGCAGTGCTGGCTGTGGGGGGAGCACTGGCAGTGCTGGCTGTGGGGGGAGCACTGGCAGTGCTGGCAGTGTGGCGGGAGCACTGGCTGTGCTGGCTGTGTGTGGAGCTCTGGCACTACTGGCTGTGGAGGGAGCACTGCCAGTGCTGGCTGTGTGGCGGGAGGATTGGCTGTGGGGAGAGCACTGGCAGTGCTGGCTGTGGTGGGGCACTGGCACTGCTGGCATTGGGGTGCACTGGCAATGCTGGCTGGGAGAGGGATCACTGGCTGTGCTGGCTGTGGGGGGAGCACTGGCACTGCTGGCTGTGGGGGGGAACACTGGCAAAGCTGGCTGTGGGAGGGTCATTGGCAATGCTGGCTGTGGGAGGGTCACTGACAATACTGGCTGTGGGGGAGCACAGCATTACTGGCTCTGGGAGAGCACTGAAAGTACTGGCTTTGGGGTTAGCACTGGCAGAGCTGTCTGTGGGGGAGCACTGACAGTGCTGGCTGTGGAGAGAGCACTGGCAGTACTGGCTGTGGAGGGAGCACTGGCAGTACTGGCTGTGTGGGTAGCACTGGCAGTGCTGGCTGTGGTGGGGCACATGCAGTGCTGGCTGTGGGGGGCGCACTGGCAGTGCTGGCTGTTGAGGGAGCACTGGCAGTGCTGGTTTTGGGGTTAGCACTGCCAGCGTTGGCTGTGGGAGGCGGCACTGGCAGTGCTGGCTGTGGAGGTGCAATGGCAGTGCAGGCTGTGGGGGAACACTTGCATTTCTGGCTCTGGGGAGAGCACTGAAAGTGCTGCCTTTGGGGTTAGCTGGCAGTGCCCCCTCCCACAGCCAACACTGCCAGTGCTAACCACAAAACCAGCACTGTCAGTTCTCTCCCCAGAGACAGAAATGCCTGTGCCCCCCCCCCCCCCACAGCCAGCACTGCCAGTGCTCCCCCACAGCCAGCACTGCAAGTTCCCCAGCACAGCCAGCACAGCCAGTGCTCCCCCACACTGCCAGGACGGCAAGTGCCCCACCACAGCCAACTCTGCCAGTGCTCCTCACACAGGCAGCACTGCCAGTGCTCCCCACCACAACCAACCCTGCCAGTGCGCCCCACACAGCCAGCACTGCGAGTGCTCCCCCACACAGCCAGCACTGCCAGTCCCTCCCTACAGCCAGCACTGCCAGTCCCCCCCCCCCCACAGCCAGCACTGCGAGTGCTCCCCCACAGCCAGTACTGCCAGTGCGCCCCCCCCCACAGCCAGCACTTCATGTGCCGCACCACAGCCAGCACTGCCCGTGCTCCCCCACACAGCCAGCACTGCCAGTGCTCCCCCACAGCCAGCACTGCCAGTGCCCCCCACATCCAGTTCCCCCCCACAGCCAGCACTGCCAGTGCTCCCTCCACAGCAAACCTTTCCAGTGCTTCTGTAAACCCCGCGCGCAGTCAGCACTTCCAGTGCCCACTGCCACAGACAGCACTGCCAGTGCTAAACCCCCAGCCGGCACTGCCAGTTCTCCCCACAGCCAGCACTTCCAGTGCTCCTCCCACAGCCAGCACTTCGAGTACTCTCTTCCAACAGCCAGCACTGCCAGTGCACACCCTCACCACACAGCCAGCAGTGCCTGTGCTCGCCCACAGCCAGCATTGTCAGTGACCCTCCCACAGCCAGCATTGCCAGTGCCCCTCCCAGAGCCAGCACTGCCAGTGTTCCCCCCACCGCCTGCAGTGCCAGTGATACCCCCACAGCCCGCACTGCTAGTGCTCTCCCCACAGACAGTGCACCCGCCACTCAACCAGCACTGGCAGTGCTCCCCCTACAGCCAGCAGTGCTAGTGCTCCACACACAGCCAGTGCTCCAGCCAGACAGCCAGCACTGGCAGTGCTCCCCCCACAGCCAGCAGTGCCAGTGCTCCACACACAGCCAGCACAGCCAGTGCTCCCGGCACGCTGCCAGAACTGCCAGTGCTCCCCCAGAGCCAGCACTGCCAGTGCTCCCCCACAGCCAGCACCCAGTGCCCCCCCCCCCGCACACAGCCAGCACTGCCAGTGATCCCTCCATAGCCAGCACTGCCAGTGCTCCCCCACTTCCGGCACTGCCATCTCCCTCACAGCCAGCACTGCCAGTGCTCCTCCACAGCCAGCAGTGCCTGTCCCTCTCACAGCCAGCACTGCCAGTGATCCCCACAGCCAGCACTGCCAGTGCCCCCCTACCCCACAGCCAGTACTGCCAGTGCTCCTCCACAGACAGCACTGCCAGCCCCCCCCCACAGCCAGCACTGCCAGTGCTCCCCCACAGACAGCACTGCCAGTACCCCGCCCACAGCCAGCACTGCCAGTGCTCCTCCACAGCCAGCACTGCCAGCCCCCCCCCACAGCCAGCACTGCCAGTGCCCCCCCCCCCCACATCAGCACTGCCAGTGCTTCTCCACAGCTAGCTCTGCCATCACCCCCATCCCAACTTGCACTACCAGTGCTCCCCTGCTGCTGATTGGCTGCGAGTCTGTCAGTCAGCGGCAGGAGCTGATGATTGGCTGAGAGGCTGTCAGCCAGCGGCTGGAGCTGATGATTGGCTGAGAGGCTGTAAGTCAGTTTGATTTACACATTAATTTAATAATTGATGTAACCGGATATTTCACCGCTATCTTGATCTGCTCCCTGAACCTGGACTGAGTCACCACATAAATAAATGTGTTTGAGCAGCAATTTACATCCCGCAGCATTAATCCGACTTCTTGTAAATTATATTGAGGATTGGTTAGTTAATATAATTCTCTCACATTGATATATAAATATTTAATAACATACACGGTCCAGAGGAGAATGAAAGATCCGGAGATGCTGAAGAGTAAAATCATTGACTTCCTTCTGCTCTCCATCTCTGGGTCTGTGCGGTTGTCTCCCTGACTCTGAGCCCTCAGTGTCTTCCGGACTCGACTGGTGAGTAAAATGTGTCTGACTGTCAGAGCGTTGGTCAACAGGATTGAGAAGAACGGGATCAATGGGGTTAAAACCTGATCAAACAAGGAATATCCAACCAATCCTGGGTCAGTGAGAAAGCTGCTCTTTAGCCGACAGAACCACTGGACATTGTCGATTATCAATTTAGGTTCATTTGTAAAATACCAGGGGATGTTTTTCACACAGAGCAGGAGGCCGGTTGTTGACAGAACCAGAGCCGCAGTTTTCCCGGTGCAATATTTAGTTTTCAGTTTCTGGCAGCGAATGGCCACAAATCGATCAAAGGAGAAAGTGAGGGTGAACCAGACAGAACAGTCCATGGCTGCACAGATCAGCACATATTTAACACGGCACACATGGGTGAGATTCAGAAAATTCACGGGGAAATAATAACTATTGATCACGGTCAGTATGGGGTTAATGATAATATACAGCAGATCCGCCGTTGCCATGGCCACCAGGTAGCGAGTGGTGGAGGTAGAGAGACCACACTTCCCCCGACACAGAATCACAATTCCCAGTAAATTAACTGTCAGAGAGAGAAAGGAGAGACGCTGGAAATTATTGGATAATCAATCTCCCTGTCTGAACATAATTTCAGCATCAATATAATGGACAGTGGGTGGGTGGGGGTGTTGGGAGAGGAGTGGACATAGAGATTAACATTGCGGAGAGGGAAGTAGCAAAAGTAACTCCAGTGTTAAAGATGGGGAATGATGGAGAAAGTGTGAATTGCAGCCCTGTCAGTTTGATGGCAGTGGGAGGAAAATGGTTCTAATTCAGATACCTTTGGGAGTGGTTACATTTCTCATTCAGTCAGATTTACAGGATTCACTCAGGCCGGCCAGGTTTCCCACACCAGAAACAAACATACCAGAGATTGTCATCCCTGCTCAGTTATTGGACCACACCCAGGATCGGACCGTTCCCTGGACTGGATTTCTGATGGAGTTGGACACCACACCTGGTTTATCTGAATCCTCCACGATCAATGTAAAAATAAAACAAACGCAGGACCTTCCCACTTCATAATCATGGGATGAATAGAAATATAGAATGTATAGTGCAAAAGGAGGCCATTCAGCCCATCGAGTCTCCACCGGCCGTTGGAAAGAAAACACAATTTAAGCCCACTCCATCCCCATAACCCAGTGACCCCATCTAAATAGTTTGGAAACTAAACACAATTTATCTTGGCCAATCCACCTAACCTGCACATCTTTGGACTGTGGGAGGAAACCGGAGCACCCGGAGGAAACCCACGTAGACACGGAGAAAGTGTCTAAACAGACAGTCACCAAAGGTAGGAATTGATCCTGGGACCCTGGTGCTGTGAGGCAGCAGTGCAAACCACTGCGTCACTGTGCCACCAATGTCAGTGGGAAGGGACAGAACAGGGTAAAGCGAATGGAATTAAGATAGGAAGACATGATCTTGCTTGGGCTGTAACAGGCTGAAATAATGGGTCGACTGGGACTTTCCTGTGTGTGGATTTTGGGAAGGAGGTAGAAGAGGGAGGTTGATGCAGGATGTGTGGGGTTGTGGGACTATGATGTCCGAGGGTGTGTGCATTGGATATCCAGAGACAATGAGGTCAGTGACAGTCCTGGAAACAATATCATGATGTTTGGTGGTGTGCTGCTGGTCCAGGACGATGTAGCAGGATTGGTCTGAGAGTTAACGGTCAGCCTCTGCGAGGAAGAAGTCAGTACACCAGACAATAATGGCACAAACCCTTGTGGGCAGCTCAGATCACCAGGTCAGGGTTGGATATTAGAGAGAGGATTGGAGCAAGTTTAGCGTGAGTCAGGACACAGTTGGTGAGAGGCACAGAGAAATTGAGAAGGTCGATGTCGCACTGACCGATCTCAATGAAAAGATCAAAAGCTGATAGGAGGCCAGAGGGTGGGGTCCAGGTAGAGAGAGATTACTGGAAGCAGATGGATTTCAGCAACAAATATTCATAAAATAGGCAGTGAGAAACAGCAAAGACAATATCATCTATTCACTGATCACCATCAGAATAATTGCCAAAGAATTGAAAAGCAGAAGTCAGTCTTTGTTATTCTTGAATTTACAACAGAATACAATAAAATCTTCGAATCACAATGTCAACAGTAGGAAAAATGGGATTAGAAATCTGAGTTAAAAGAAATCCAGTAACACAGAGTTTACTAAATAGGCATTCCTGACACATTTCATATAATTATTGCAATAACTATCAGAAATAATAGATCTGATTAGGATAATAGATGTTAAACAATTTGAGGTTCTAACGGCCGTCAGTAAGCCCGACATAACAGACTGATGAGTAATGTCAGAGCCAGTGGAGTTAGGGGACACAGCAGCAGAATGGACACATGCTGGCGACACACACTGAACAGGGAGAGGTGTTAATGGGATTTAGGCTGATTGGTGGAAGGTGGGATGTTGTGTTCCACAAGGATAAGCACTGGGATCACTCTCATTCACCATTCCCATCACCAGTATGGAATCGGGAGGCAGAATGGTAATTACACAATTTACAGACAAAATCAAATTGAGAGTGATAGTGATCACAGAGGAAAAATACAACTAATTACAGGCACACATTATCAGTAATAACGCATTTGCAAAGTGGGTATTTAAATGGGAAATTAATTTCCCGACAGATCAGTGTCCTCTGCTGCATTTTGATCAGAACAATTTGTCCCCCAATCTCTCCTTGGAAAACAAGTCTGTGAATGGACTGCAGGGGTTTCTCGGTTCAGGTGAATAGATTCACAAATCGTGTGAAGCAGAAATACAGCTTAAAAGCACCCATAAAAATTGATCAAACATGTGAGTTCATTTCAGAATTAATAGAAATGAGAAAATATCACAAAACCTATTGGAATACTGCACTGTTGTGGGTTGTATGAAATATTAGTGTGGGCGATATGTGTTCCTGTTGGAGTAGGTCAATAGAAAACAGAGATAGAGACATTTCACTTCATAAAAATAAATATCAAACTTCTTCAAAACACAGGCAAACAGGGGTTGGATTAGCTCACTCGGGGCTGGTTTTAGCTCACTGGGGGCTGGTTTAGCTCAGTGGGCTAAATCGCTGGCTTCTAAAGCAGACCAAGCAGGCCAGCAGCACGGTTAGATTCCCGTAGCAGCCTCCCCGGACAGGGGTAGGAATGTGTCATTTCACTAGGGGCGTTTCACAGTGACTTCTTTGAAGCCTACTCGTGACAATAAGCGATTTTCATTTTCATTTCAATTCATGTTATTTTCTAACTCTTCCTGTTTTCAACCTATTCCAAAGTTAAAACTCACAGAGAGAGGTCCACAGAATGGAGAGACAACTCACCAATAAATTACACCATTTCAAAATAGAACCAACTAATGTCAGTCCAGTTACTGACACACACACAATACAATCTAAACGGACAGATAGTCCCAGTAATAGATAATTAGATCAGATGTTCCACTGGTGAGAGACCCACACTCAGTACAATTCTACATGGACAGATACTTCCAGTAATCCTTGTTCCCGCTGTCAGATATTCCACTCTGGTTAGTGACCCACACTCAGTACAATCCTACACTGACAGATACTTCCAGTCATCCTTGTTAACCGCTGTCAGATATTTCACTCTTGTTAGTGACCCACACGCAGTACAATTCTACACTGACAGATACTTCCAGTAACACTTCCTCACCGCTGTCCGATATTCCACTCTAGTTAGTGACCCACACGCAGTGTGCTTTAATTCTTTCTCCTCCTAAACCTCCCATCAGAGAGATTGCCTTCACTGAGATCCAATCTAGCATTATACAAGATCCCACTCAATATCATAACTTCACCGGTCAGAGATCCAGTGAGTGACAAACAGAGGTTTATTATGAGTTGATGGAAGGGATTCAAACCATTGACATGCTTAAAAACATTTGACAATCGTTGACCAGGTGTCTGTATAACAGTGAGGAGGAGATCAGAATAAAACATTTTCACTCAGAGTTTCAAGGAAGAGAGCCGCTCACATACAGATTTACACAAGTTCAATGGTGACAGTCACTTACCAGGAACACCAACGACAGCAACGGCTGGGTAGAATATTTTCTCAACCAGTTGAATTGGAAGATGCATTGTCAGTATAAAGTGATGTGTCCTTTCGTGCTGGAGTCAGTCTCTGTGTCTGAATCTCCGAGGTTATATATTCCCAAAGCATTTAATCCATACCCTGGGGAACCACCTCAGGGATATTGAGGTTGTGAAATCGATCAAGTTATGTTTAGAAATATATGAACAAACAGGTTACGATATTGTGTTCAGTGAAAGAAAATATTATTTTTTGAGTGAGTGACCACTTTCCAAACACTGAACTGTGTTGATCACATTCTTCAGCTCACATTAACAGAAAGGATGCTGTCCAATCAGACAACATCAGTCACATCTCTAGATCTCAGATTGTTATAGTGATAGCCCTCACACCACTGTGACCATTCAGTGGTTCCGTTCCAATTGTCAGTGTGTTTCTCTGGGCGGGTCCACTGCACTCTGGGGTGTATCTGCCTCTGTTACTGTTACCATTCTGTGCTTTAGTTCCAATTGTCAGTATGTTTCTCTGGGTGGTTCCGCTGCACACTGGGGTATAGCTGTCACTGCAACTGTGACCATTCAGTGATTCAGTTCCAATTGTCAGTGTGTTTCTCTGGGTGATTCCACTGCAGTCTGGGATGTAGATGCCTCTGTAACTGTGACCATTCAGTGATTCAGTTCCAATTGTCAGTGTGTTTCTCTGGGTGGGTCACTTTACTCAGGTATGTAGCTGTCTCTGTAACTGAGAAATTTCAGTGATTCAGTTCCAATAGTCAGTGTGGTTCTCTGGGTGATTCCACTGCAGTCTGCGATGCAGATGTCTCTGTAATTGTGACAATTCAGTGATTCAGTTCCAATTGTCAGTGTGTTTCACTGGGTCGTTTCACTGCACTCTGAGATGTAGTTCGCTCTGTAACTGTGCCGTTCAGAGCTGCAGTTCCAATTATCAGGGTGTTTCTCTGGGTCGTTTCACTGCTGGCTGGAATGTAGCTGTAACTGTAACTGTGACCTTTCAGTGATCCAGTTCCAATTGTTAGTGTGTTTCTCTGGGTTGGTCCCCTGCTCTCTGGGGTGTAGCTGTCTCTGTAAATGTGACCATTCAATCAATCTGTTCTAATTGTCAGTGTGTTTCTCTGGGTGGGTCTACTGCACTCTTGGTTGTAGCTGTCTCTGTAACTGTGGCCATTCAGTGATTCAGTTCCAATTGTCATTGTGTTTATCTGGGTGATCCCACAGCACTCTGGTGTGTAGCGGTATCTGTAACTGTGACCAATCAGTGATTCAGTTCCACTTGTCAGTGTGTTTCTTTCTGTGGGTCCAATGTACTCTGGAGTGTAGCTGCCGCTCTAACTGTGACCATTCCGTGATGCAGTTGCAATTGTCTGTATGTTTCTAAGGATGGGTCCACTGCAATCTGGGATGTAGCTGTCTCTGTAAGTGTGAACATTCAGTGATTCAGATGCTATTGTCAGAGTGCATCTCTGGGTGTTTCCACTGAAATCTGGGGTGTAGCTTTCTCTGTAACTGTGAGCATTCAGTGATTTTGTTCCAATGGTCAGTGTGTTTCTCTGGGTTGTTCCACTGCACTCTGGGGTGCAGCTGTCTCTGTAACTGTGACCATTCCATGATTCAGTTGCAATTGTCGGTTTGTTTCCAAGGGTGGGTCCACTGCAATCTGGGATTTAGATGTCTCTGTAACAGTGACCATTCAGTGATTCAGTTCCAATTGTCAGTGTGTTTCTCAGGGTGGTTCCACTGCACTCTGGGATGTAGCTGCCTCTGTACCTGTGACCATTGAGTGATTCAGTTCCAATTGTCAGTGTGTCTCTCTGTGTGGGTCCACTGGATTCTGGAATGTAGCTGTCTGTTTAACTGTGACCATTCAGTGATACAGTTCCAATTGTCAGTGTGTTTCTCTTGTTGGGTACCCTGCATTCTGGGATGTAGCTGCCTCTGTAAATGTGTCCATTCAGTGACTCAGTTCCAATTGTCAATGTGTTTCTTTCTTTGGGTCCACTGCACTCTGGTGTGTAGCTGTCTCTGTAGCTGTGACCATTCAGTGATTCAATTCCAATTGTCAGTGTGTTTCTCTGGTTGGGTCCACTGCACTCATGTTGCAGCTGTCTCTGTAACTGAACATTCAGTGATTCAGTTCCAATTGTCAGTGTGTTTCTCTGGTTCTTTTCACTGCACTCTGGGATGTATCTGTATCTGTAACTGTGATCATTCAGAGATTTAGTTCCAATTGTCAGTGTGTTTCTCTGGGTGGGTCCACTATACTCTGGAGTGCAGTTGTCTCTGTAACTGTGACCATTCAGTGATTCAGTTCCAATTGTCAATGTGTTTCTTTCTGTGGGTCCACTGCACTCTGGGATGTAGCTGTCTCTGTAACTGTGACCATTCAGTGATTCAGTTCCAATTGTCAGTGTGTTTCTCTGGGTGGTTCCACTGCACTCGGGGATGTAGCTGTCTCTGTAACTGTGACCATTCAGTGATTCAGTACCTATTGTCAGTGTGTTTCTCCGGGTGGGCCTACTGCACTCTTGGTTGTAGCTGTCTCTGTAAATGTGACCATTCAGTGATTCAGTTCCAATTGTCAGTGCGTTTCTCTGGGTGGGTCCACTGTACTCTGGAGTGTAGTTGTCTCTGTAAATGTTACCATTCAATGATTCAGTTGCAATTGGCAATGTGTTTCATTCTGTGGGTCCACTACACTCTGGGGTGTAGCTGTCTCTGTAACTGTGACCATTCAGTGATTCAGTTTCAATTGTCATTGTGTTTCTCTGTTTCGTCTTACTCCACTTGGGATGTAGCTGTATCTGTAACTGTGACCATTCAGAGATTCAGTTGCAATTGTTGGTTTGTTTCTCTGTGATGGTCCACTGCACTCTGGAGTTTGTCTTTCAATGTAACTGTGAACATTCAGTGATTCAGTTACAATTGTCAATGTGTTTCTCTGGTTGGGTCCACTGTACTAAGGTGTGCACCTGCCTCTGTAACTGTGGCCATTCAGTGATTTCGTTCCAATTGTCATTGTGTTTATCTGGGTGATCCCACAGCACTCTGGGCTGTAGCTGTATATGTAACTGTGACCAATCAGTGATTCAGTTCCAATTTTCAGTGTGTTTCTTACTGTTGGTCCACTGCTCTCTGGGGTTTTCTGTCTCTGTAACTGTGACCATTCAGTGATTCAGTTCCAATTGTCAGTGTGTTTCTCTAGGTGGGTCCAATGCACCTTGGGGTGTAGACGTCTCTGTAACTGTCACCATTCAGTGATTCAGTTCCAATTGTCAGTGTGTTTCTCTGGGTGGGTCCAATGCACCTTGGGGTGTAGCTATCTCTGTAACTGTGACCATTCAGTGATTCAGTTCCAATTGTCATTGTGTTTCCCTGGTTCGTTTTACTCCACTCTGGGATGTGGCTGTATCTGTGACCATTCAGAGATTCAGTTGCAATTGTCGGATTGTATCTAAGTGTGGGTCCCCTGCAATCTGGGATGTAGCTGTCTCTGTAACTGTGACCATTCAGTGATTCAGTTCCAATTGTCAGCGTGTTTCTCTGGGTGGTTCCACTGCACTCTGGGGTGTAGCTGCCTATGTGACTGTGACCATCCAGTGAGTTAGTTCCAATTGTCAGTGTGTTTCTCTGTGTGGGTCCATTGCACTCTGGGATGTAGCTGTCTCTGTAACTGTGACCATTCAGTGGTTCAGTTCCAATTGTCATTGTGTTTCTCTGGTTCGTTGTACTGCACTCTGGGATGTAGCTGTATCTGTAACTGTGACCATTCAGAGATTCAGTTCCAGTAGTCAGTGTGTTTCTCTGTATGGGTCCACTCCACTCTGGAGTGTGTCTTTCTATGTAACTGTGACCATTCAATGATTCAGTTCCAATTGTCAGTGTGTTTCTCTGGTTGGGTCCACTGGACTCTGGTGTGCACCTGCCTCTGTAACTGTGACCATTCAGTGATTTCGTTCCAATTGTCATTGTGTTTATCTGGGTGGTTCCACTATACTCTGGAGTGTAGTTGTATCTGTAACTGTGACCATTCAGTGATTCAGTTCCAATTGTCAATGTGTTTCTTTCTGTGGGTCCACTGCACTCTAGGTTGTAGGTGTCTCTGGAACTGTGACCATTCAGTGATTCAGTTCCAATTGCAGTGTGTTTCTCTGGGTGGGTCCACTGCACATTGGGGTGTAGCTGTCTCTGTAACTGTGACCATTCAGTGATTCAGTTCCAATTGTCAGTGTGTTTCTCTGGGTGGGTCCACTGCACTCTTGGTTGTAGCTATCTCTGTAATTGTGACCATTCAGTGATTCAGTTCCAATTGTCATTGTGTTTCTCTGGTTCGTTTTACTCCACTCTGGGATGTAGCTGTATCTGTAACTGTGACCATTCAGAGTTTCAGTTGCAATTGTCGCTTTGTTTATAAGGGTGGGTCCACTGCAATCTGGGATGTAGCTGTCTCTGTAACTGTGACCATTCAGTGATTCAGTTCCAATTGTCAGTGTGTTTCTCTGGGTGGTACCACTGCAGTCTCGGTTGTAGCTGTCTCTGTAACTGTGACCATTCAGTGATTCAGTTCCAATTGTCAGTGTGTGTCTCTGGGTGGGTCCACTGTACTCTGGAGTGTAGTTGTCTCTGTAACTGTTACCATTCAATGATTCAGTTCCAATTGTCAATGTGTTTCTTTCTGTGGGTCCACTACACTCTGGGGTGTAGCTGTCTCTGTAACAGTGACCATTCAGTGATTCAGTTCCAATTGTCAGTGTGTTTCTCTGGGTGGGTCCACTGCACTCTTGGTTGTAGCTATCTCTGTAACTGTGACCAATCAGTGATTCAGTTCCAATTGTCATTGTGTTTCTCTGGTTCGTTTTACTCCACTCTGGGATGTAGCTGTATCTGTAACTGTGACCATTCAGTGATTCAGTTCCAATTGTCATTGTGTTTCCCTGGTCCACTGAAATCCTGGTTGTCGCTGTCTCTGTAGCTGTGACCATTCAGTGATTCAGTTCCAATTTGTCAGTATGTTTCTCTTTGTGGGTCCACTGCACTCTGGAGTGTGTCTTTCCATGTAACTGTAACCATTCAGTGATTCAGTTCCAATTTTCAGTGTGTTTCTTACCGTTGGTCCACTGCTCTCTGGGGTGTAGCTGTCTCTGTAACTGTGACCATTCAGTGATTCAGTTCCAATTGTCAGTGTGTTTCTCTCGGTGGTTCCACTGCCCTCTGGTTTGTAGCTGCCTCTGTAACTGTGACCATTCAGTGATACAGATCCAATTGTGATTGTGTTTATCTGGGTAATCCCACAGCACTCTGGGGTGTAGCTGTATCTGTAACTGTAACCATTCAGTAATTCATTTCCAATTGTCTGTGTTTTTCTCTGGGTGGTTCCACTGCACTCTGAGGCGCAGGTGTCTCTGTAACTGTGACCAATCAGTGATTCTGTTCCAATTGTCAGTGTGTTTCGCTGAGTTGTTCCATTGCACTCTGGGGTGTAGCTGTCTCTGTAGCTGTGACTATTCAGTGATTCAGTTCCAATTATCAGTTTGTTTCTCTTGGTGGGTGCACTGTAATCTGGAGTGTAGCTGTATATGTAACTGTAACCATTCAGTGATTCAGTTCCAATTGTCAGTGTTTTTCTCTAAGTGGTTCCACTGTACTCTGGAGTGTAGCTGTATCTGTAACTGTGACCATTCAGTGATTCAGTTCCAATTGTCTGTGTGTTTCTCTGGGTGAGTCCACTGAACTCTGGTGTGCTGCAGCCTCTGTAACTGTGACAATTCAGTGATTCAGTTCCAATTGTCATTGTGTTTATCTGTGTGATGTTACAGCTCTTTGGCTTGGAGCTGTATCTGCAACTGTGACGAATCAGTGATTAATTTCCAATTGTCAGTGTGTTTCTTTCTGTGGGTCCATTGCACTCTGGGGTGTAGCTGCCTCTGTAACTGTGACGAATCAGTGATTCAGTTAAAATTGTCAGTGTGTTTCTTTCTGTGGGTCCATTGCACTCTGGGGTTTAGCTGTCTCTGTAACTGTGACCATTCAGTGATTTTGTTCCAATCGTCAGTGTATTTTTCTGGGTTGTTCCACTGCACACTGGGGTGTAGCTGTCTCTGTAACTGTGACCATTCCGTGATTCAGTTTCAATTGTCGGTTTGTTTCTAAGGGTGGGTCCACTGCAATCTGGCATGTAGATGTCTCTGTAACTGTGACCATTCCGTTATTCAGTTTCAATTTTCGGTTTGTTTCTAAGGGTGGGTCCACTGCAATCTGGCATGTAGATGTCTCTGTAACTGTGACCATTCAGTGATTCAGTTCCAATTGACATTGTGTTTATCTGGGTGATCCCACAACACTCTGGGGTGTAGCTGTATCTGTAACTGTGACCAATCAGTGATTCATTTCCAATTGTCAGTGTGTTTCTTTCTGTGGGTCCAGTGCACTCTGGAGTGTAGCTGCCTCTCTAACTGTGACCATTCCGTGATGCAGTTGCAATTGTCTGTGTGTTTCTAAGGGTGTGTCCACTGCAATCTCGGATGTAGCTGTCTCTGTAAGTGTAAACATTCAGTGATTCTGTTGCTATTGTCAGTGTGTATCTCTGGGTGGTTCCACTAAAATCTGGGGTGTAGCTTTCTCTGTAACTGTGACCATTCAGTGATTTTCTTCCAATTGTCAGTGTGTTTCTCTGTGTTGTTCCACTGCACTCTGGGGTGCAGCTGTCTCTGTAACTGTGACCATTCTGAGATTCAGTTCCAATTGTCAGCGTTTTTCTCTGGGTGGGTCTACTGCACTCTTGGCTGTAGCTGTCTCTGTAACTGTGACCATTCAGTGATTCACTTCCAATTGTCAGTGTGTTTCTCTGGCTGGGTCCATTGCACATTGGGGTGTAGCTTCTCTGTAACTGTGAACATTCAGCGATTCAATTCCAATTGTCAGAGTGTTTCTCTCGGTGGGTCCACTGCACACTTGGTTGTAGCTGTCTCTGTAACTGTGACCATTCAGTGATTCAGTTCCAATTGCAGTGTGTTTCTCTGGGTGGGTCCACTGCACATTGGGGTGTAGCTGTCTCTGTAACTGTGACCATTCAGTGATTCAGTTCCAATTGTCAGTGTGTTTCTCTGGGTGGGTCTACTGCACTCTTGGCTGTAGCTATCTCTGTAACTGTGACCATTCAGTGATTCAGTTCCAATTGTCATTGTGTTTCCCTGGTTTGTTTTACTCCACTCTGGGATGTAGCTGTATCTGTGACCATTCAGAGAATCAGTTGCAATTGTCGGATTGTATCTAAGTGTGGGTCCCCTGCAATCTGGGATGTTGCTGTCTCTGTAACTGTGACCATTCAGTGATTCAGTTCCAATTGTCAGTGTGTTTCTCTGGTTGGGTCCACTGGACTCTGGTGTGCACCCGCCTGTGTAACTGTGACCATTCAGTGATTTCGTTCCAATTGTCATTGTGTTTATCTGAGAGGTTCCACTATACTCTGGAGTGTAGTTGTCTCTGTAACTGTGACCATTCAGTGATTCAGTTCCAATTGTCAATGTGTTTCTTTCTGTGGGTCCACTGCACTCTAGATTGTAGCTGTCTCTGTAACTGTGACCATTCAGTGATTCAGTTCCAATTGCAGTGTGTTTCTTTGGGTGGGTCCACTGCACATTGGTGTGTAGCTGTCTCTGTAACTGTGACCATACAGTGATTCACTTCCAATTGTCAGTGTGTTTCTCTGGCTGGGTCCATTGCACATTGGGGTGTAGCTTCTCTGTAACTGTGAACATTCAGCGATTCAATTCCAATTGTCAGAGTGTTTCTCTCGGTTGGTCCATTGCACATTGGGGTGTAGCTTCTCTGTAACTGTGAACATTCAGCGATTCAATTCCAATTGTAAGAGTGTTTCTCTCGGTGGGTCCACTGCACACTTGGTTGTAGCTGTCTCTGTAACTGTGACCATTCAGTGATTCAGTTCCAATTGCAGTGTGTTTCTCTGGGTGGGTCCACTGTACATTGGGGTGTAGCTGTCTCTGTAACTGTGACCATTTAGTGATTCAGTTCCAATTGTCAGTGTGTTTCTCTGGGTGGGTCCACTGCACTCTTGGCTGTAGCTATCTCTGTAACTGTGACCATTCAGTGATTCAGTTCCAATTGTCATTGTGTTTCCCTGGTTCGTTTTACTCCACTCTGGGATGTAGCTGTATCTGTGACCATTCAGAGAATCAGTTGCAATTGTCGGATTGTATCTAAGTGTGGGTCCCCTGCAATCTGGGATGTTGCTGTCTCTGTAACTGTGACCATTCAGTGATTCAGTTCCAATTGTCAGTGTGTTTCTCTGGTTGGGTCCACTGGACTCTGGAGTGTGTCTTTCTATGTAACTGTAACCATTCAGTGATTCAGTTCCAATTTTCAGTGTGTTTCTTACCGTTGGTCCACTGCTCTCTGGGGTGTAGCTGTATCTGTAACTGTGACCATTCAGTGATTCAGTTCCAATTGTCAGTGTGTTTCTCTCGGTGGTTCCACTGCCCTCTGGTTTGTAGCTGCCTCTGTAACTGTGACCATTCAGTGATTCAGATCCAATTGTGATTGTGTTTATCTGGGTAATCCCACAGCACTCTGGGGTGTAGCTGTATCTGTAACTGTAACCATTCAGTAATTCATTTCCAATTGTCTGTGTTTTTCTCTGGGTGGTTCCACTGCACTCTGGGGTGTAGCTGTCTCTGTAGCTGTGACTATTCAGTGATTCAGTTCGAATTATCAGTTTGTTTCTCTTGGTGGGTGCACTGTAATCCGGAGTGTAGCTGTATATGTAACTGTAACCATTCAGTGATTCAGTTCCAATTGTCAGGTTTTTTCTCTAAGTGGTTCCACTGTACTCTGGAGTGTAGCTGTATCTGTAACTGTGACCATTCAGTGATTCAGTTCCAATTGTCTGTGTGTTTCTCTGGGTTAGTCCACTGAACTCTGGTGTGCTGCAGCCTCTGTAACTGTGACAATTCAGTGATTCAGTTCCAATTGTCATTGTGTTTATCTGGGTGATGTTACAGCTCTCTGGCTTGGAGCTGTATCTGCAACTGTGACGAATCAGTGATTAATTTCCAATTGTCAGTGTGTTTCTTTCTGTGGGTCCATTGCACTCTGGGGTTTAGCTGTCTCTGTAACTGTGACCATTCAGTGATTTTGTTCCAATTGTCAGTGTATTTTTCTGGGTTGTTCCACTGAACACTGGGGTGTAGCTGTCTCTGTAACTGTGACCATTCCGTGATTCAGTTTCAATTGTCGGTTTGTTTCTAAGGGTGGGTCCACTGCAATCTGGCATGTAGATGTCTCTGTAACTGTGACCATTCCGTTATTCAGTTTCAATTGTCGGTTTGTTTCTAAGGGTGGGTCCACTGCAATCTGGCATGTAGATGTCTCTGTAACTGTGACCATTCAGTGATTCAGTTCCAATTGACATTGTGTTTATCTGGGTGATCCCACAACACTCTGGGGTGTAGCTGTATCTGTAACTGTGACCAATCAGTGATTCAGTTCCAATTGTCAGTGTGTTTCTTTCTGTGGGTCCAGTGCACTCTGGAGTGTAGCTGCCTCTCTAACTGTGACCATTCCGTGATGCAGTTGCAATTGTCTGTGTGTTTCTAAGGGTGTGTCCACTGCAATCTCGGATGTAGCTGTCTCTGTAAGTGTGAACATTCAGTGATTCTGTTGCTATTGTCAGTGTGTATCTCTGGGTGGTTCCACTAAAATCTGGGGTGTAGCTTTCTCTGTAACTGTGACCATTCAGTGATTTTCTTCCAATTGTCAGTGTGATTCTCTGGGTTGTTCCACTGCACTCTGGGGTGCAGCTGTCTCTTTAGCTGTGACCATTCTGAGATTCAGTTCCAATTGTCAGCGCTTTACTCTGGGTGGGTCTACTGCACTCTTGGCTGTAGCTGTCTCTGTAACTGTGACCATTCAGTGATTCACTTCCAATTGTCAGTGTGTTTCTCTGGCTGGGTCCATTGCACATTGGGGTGTAGCTTCTCTGTAAGTGTGAACATTCAGCGATTCAATTCCAATTGTCAGAGTGTTTCTCTCGGTGGGTCCACTGCACACTTGGTTGTAGCTGTCTCTGTAACTGTGACCATTCAGTGATTCAGTTCCAATTGCAGTGTGTTTCTCTGGGTGGGTCCACTGCACATTGGGGTGTAGCTGTCTCTGTAACTGTGACCATTCAGTGATTCAGTTCCAATTGTCAGTGTGTTTCTCTGGGTGGGTCCACTGCACTCTTGGTTGTAGCTATCTCTGTAACTGTGACCATTCAGTGATTCAGTTCCAATTGTCATTGTGTTTCTCTGGTTCGTTTTACTCCACTCTGGGATGTAGCTGTATCTGTAACTGTGACCATTCAGTGATTCAGTTCCAATTGTCAGTGTGTTTCTCTGGGTGGTTCCACTGCACTCTGGGATGTAGCTGTCTCAGTAACTGTGACCATTTTGTGATTCAGTTCCAATTGTCAGTGTGTTTCTCCGGGTGGGTATACTGCCCTCTTGGTTGTAGCTGTCTCTGTAACTGTGACCATTCAGTGATTCAGTTCCAATTGTCAGTGTGTTTCTCTGGGTGGGTCCACTGTACTCTGGAGTGTAGTTGTCTCTGTAACTGTTACCATTCAATGATTCTGTTCCAATTGTCAATATGTTTCTTTCTGTGGGTCCACTACACTCTGGGGTGTAGCTGTCTCTGTAACAGTGTCCATTCAGTGATTCAGTTCCAATTGCAATGAGTTTCTCTCGGTGTGTCCACTGCACATTGGGGTGTAGCTTTCTCTGTAACTGTGACCATTCAGTGATTCAGTTCCAATTGGGGCAGTTTAGCACTGGGCTAAATCGCTGGCTTTGAAAGCAGACCAAGCAGGCCAGCAGCACGGTTCGATTCCCGTAACAGACTTCCCGAACAGGCGCCGGAATGTGGCGACTAGGGAATTTTCACAGTAACTTCATTTGAAGACGACTCGTGACAATAAGCGATTTTCATTTCATTTTCATTTCAATTGTCAGTCTGTTTCTCTGGGTGGGTCCACTGCACTCTTGGTTGTAGCTATCTCTGTAACTGTGACCATTCAGTGATTCAGCTCCAATTGTCATTGTGTTTCTCTGTTTCGTTTTACTCCACTCTGGGATGTAGCTGTATCTGTAACTGTGACCATTCAGAGATTCAGTTGCAATTGTCGGTTTTTTTCTAAGGGTGGGTCCACTGCAATCTGGGTTGTAGCTGTCTCTGTCACTGTGACCATTCAGTGATTCAGTTCAAATTATCAGTGTGCTTCTCTGTGTGGTTCCACTGCACTCTGGGGTGTAGCTGCCTCTGTAACTGTGACCATTCAGTGAATTAGTTCCAATTGTCAGTGTGTTTCTCTGTGTGGTTCCATTGCACTCTGGGATGTAGCTATCTCTGTAATTGTGACCATTCAGTGATTCAGTTCCAATTGTCAGTGTGTTTCTCTGGGTGGGTCTACTGCACTCTTGGTTGTAGCTGTCTCTGTAACTGTGACCATTCAGTGATTCAGTTCCAATTGTCAGTGTGTTTCTCTGGTTGGGTCCACTGCACATTGGGGTGTAGCTTCTCTGTAACTATGAACATTCAGTGATTCACAACCAATTGTCAGAGTTTTTCTCTGGGTGTTCCACTGCACTCTTGGTTGTAGCTGTCTCTGTAACTGTGACCATTCAGTGATTCAGTTCCAATTGTCAGTATGTTTCTCTGTGTGGGTCCACTGCACTCTGGGGTGTCATTCAATGTAACTGTGACCATTCAGTGATTCAGTTCCAATAGTCAGTGTGTATCTCTGGTTGGGTCCAATGTACTCTGGTGTGCACCTGCCTCTGTAACTGTGACCAATCAATGATTTCGTTCCAATTGTCATTGTGTTTATCTGAGTGATCCCACAGCACTCTGGGTTGTAGCTGTATATGTAACTGTGACCAATCAGTGATTCAGTTCCAATTTTCAGTGTGTTTCTTACTGTTGGTCCACTGCTCTCTGGTGTTTATCTGTCTCTGTAACTGTGAACATTCAGTGAATCCGTTCCAATTGTCAGTGTGTTTCTCTGGGTGGGCCACTGCACGTTGGGGTGTAGCTGTCTCTGTAACTGTGACCATTCAGTGATTCAGTTCCAATTGTCAGTGTGTTTCTCTGGGTGGGTCCATTGCACTCTGGGATGTAGCTGTCTCTGCAACTGTCACCATTCAGTGATTCAGTTCCAATTGTCAGTGTGTTTATCTGGGTGGGTCCACTGCACTCTTGGTTGTAGCTATCTCTGTAACTGTGACCATTCAGTGATTCTGTTCCAATTTTCATTGTGTTTCCCTGGTTCGTTTTACTCCACTCTGGGATGTAGCTGTATCTGTGACCATTCAGAGATTCAGTTGCAATTGTCGGTTTGTATCTAAGGGTGGGTCCACTGCAATCTGGGATATAGCTGTCTCTGTAACTGTGACCATTCATTTGTTCAGTTCCAATTGTCAGTGTGTTTCTCTGGGTGGTTCCACTGCACTCTGGGGTGCAGCTGCCTCGGTAACTGTGACCATCCAGTGAATTAGTTCCAATTGTCAGTGTGTTTCTCTGTGTGTGTCCATTGCACTCCGGGATGTAGCTGTCTCTGTAACTGTGACCATTCAGTGGTTCAGTTCCAATTGTCAGTGTTTTTCTCTGGGTGGGTCAACTGCACTCTTGGCTGTAGCTGTCCCTGTAACTGTGACCATTCAGTGAATCTGTTCCAATTGTCAGTGTGTTTCTCTGGGTGGGTCCACTGCACATTGGGGTGCAGCTTCTCAGTAACTGTGAACATTCAGTGATTCAATTCCAATTGTAGAGTGTTTCTCTGGGTGCGTTTACTGCACTCTTGGTTGTAGCTGTCTCTGTAACTGTGACCATTCAGTGATTCAGTTCCAATTGTCAGTGTGTTTCTCTGGTTGGGTCCACTGGACTCTGGTGTGCACCTGCCTCTGTAACTGTGACCATTCAGTGATTTCGTTCCAATTGTCATTGTGTTTATCTGGGTAGTTCCACTGCACTCTGGGGTGTAGCTGTCTATGTAACTGTGACAATTCAGTGATTCAGTTCCAATTGTCAGTTTGTTTCTTTTGGTGGGTCCACTATACTCTGGTGTGCACCTGCCTCTGTAACTGTGACCATTCAGTGATTTCGTTCGAATTGTTATTGTGTTTATCTGGGTGATATTACAGCACTCTAGGTTGTAGCTGTATATGTAACTGTGACCATTCAGTAATTCAGTTCCAATTGTCAGTGTTTTTCTCTGGGTGGGTCCACTGCACTCTGTGGTGTAGCTGTCTCTGTAACTGTGACCATTCAGTGATTCAGTTCCAATTTGTCAGTATGTTTCTCTATGTGGGTCCACTGCACTCTGGAGTGTGTCTTTCTATGTAACTGTAACCATTCAGTGATTCAGTTCCAATTTTCAGTGTGTTTCTTACCGTTGGTCCACTGCTCTCTGGGGTGTAGCTGTCGCTGTAACTGTGACCATTCAGTGATCCAGTTCCAATTGTCAGTGTGTTTCTCTCGGTGGTTCCACTGCCCTCTGGTTTGTAGCAGCCTCTGTAACTGTGACCATTCAGTGATTCAGTTCCAATTTTCAGTGTGTTTCTCTGGGTAGGCCCACTGCACTCTGGGATGTAGCTGCCTCTGTAACTGTGTCCATTCAGTGATTCAGATCCAATTGGGATTGTGTTTATCTGGGTAATCCCACAGCACTCTGGGGTGTAGCTGTATCTGTAAATGTAAACATTCAGTAATTCAGTTCCAATTGTCAGTGTTTTTCTCTGGGTGGGTCCACTGCACTCTGGGGTGTTGCTGCCTCTGTAACTGTGGCCATTCAGTGATTCAGTTCCAATTGTCAGTGTGTTTCGCTGGGTTGTTCCACTGCACTGTGGGGTGTAGCTGTCTCTGTAACTGTGACCATTCAGTGATTCAGTTCCAATTGTCAGTGTGTTTCGCTGAGTTGTTCCACTGCACTGTGGGGTGTAGCTGTCTCTGTAGCTGTGACTATTCAGTGATTCAGTTCCAATTATCAGTTTGTTTCTCTTGGTGGGTGCACTGTAATCTGGAGTGTAGCTGTATCTGTAACTGTGACCATTCAGTGATTCAGTTCCAATTGTCTGTGTGTTTCTCTGGGTGAGTCCACTGAACTCTGGTGTGCTGCTGCCTCTGTAACTGTGACAATTCAGTGATTCAGTTCCAATTGTCATTGTGTTTATCTGGGTGATGTTACAGCTCTCTGGCTTGTAGCTGTATCTGCAACTGTGACGAATCAGTGATTAATTTAAAAATGTCAGTGTGTTTCTTTCTGTATGTCCATTGCACTCTGGGGTGTAGCTGTCTCTGTAACTGTGACCATTCAGTGATTCAGTTCCAATTGT